>NW_028121224.1:0-64445 GCF_965183815.1 Platalea leucorodia
GGAGGAAAAGAGAGCAGGCTAAAAGAGGAGAAAAGAGGAGGAAGAAGAATAGTGGGATGAGTTAGGAAAAGGCAAGAGGAAGAGGAGAAGTAGGCAAGAGGATGGAAGAGGAGGAAGAGAAGGCTGCAGGAGGGTGTGAAAGAAGAGAGAAAAAAGCATCGGGAGGCAACGGGAGGCAACAGGAGCAGGAAGAGCAGGAGGCACCAGGAGGCAACAGGATGAAGAAAGAAGAGGTAAAAGGATACCGCAAGAAGGAATAGTGAAAGCGAAAAAGTAGCCACTAACGAGCACAAGACTGCAATATACAGGAAGGGAAGCAAGGCCTATTGCAAGGACCGGAGCCTGCCAATCAATAGCCAAAACCCATAACACCTTCAAATTCCATCTAGCACATTCAAATCATGTCTGTCATTGTCTTGAACCCTTTGATCCCCTTGTTTAAGCACCACAAAGTACTGTCATGTACCACACAGCTGCTCACTCACTCACCCCACCTTGGTGGGATGGGGCAGAGACTTGGAAGGGTAAAAGGGAGAAAACTCGTGGGTTGAGATAAGAACAGTTTAATAGTTGAGGGATAATAAAATAGAAGAGCAGTATTAGTAGTAATAATAATCTCATAATAACAATACAATAATAATAACCAAAGGAAGTGATACACTATACAATTGCTCACCACCCACCGACCGATGCCCTGAGCAGCGATCACTGCCCCACAGACAACTCCCTCCAGTTTCTATACTGAGCATGACGTCATATGGTAATGAATAGTCCTTTGGCCAGTCTGGGTCAGCTGTCCTGGCTGTGCTCCCTCCCAGTTTCTTGTGCACCTGGCAGAGCATGGGAAGCTGAAAAGTCCTTGACTAGTGGAAGCACTACTTCGCAACAACAAAAACATCAGTGTGTTATCAACATTATTCCCATCCTAAATCCAAAACACAGCACTCTAGCAGCTACTAGGAAGAAAATTAACGCTATCCCAGCTGAAACCAGGACATCCCTCAGGAGAGGGGAGTGAGCGAGCAGCTGGCTGGGGGCTTAGCAGCTACATTATGGACTTATTTCTATTTTCACTAAAAACAGTAACAGTAGCATGCTCTAACATTTCTTTTCTCCTTCTCGATGATGATATACTTAATTTCTTTACTTTTATTCCTCTCCTTCGTTCTTACTTGACAAGACAGCTATAACTTAACAGAATTTAGCCCTGGGCATGAAGTTTTTAGAACAGTGGATTTTCTCTCATTGCGAGCTCTTTGTTATCATTTCATGGTAACACCTCTTAGACAATATTGCCCCTAATTCATTTCTGCTCTCTTTCATCCTTATTCCAAGTGTCTGCGAGAGGAGTTTATTTTTTTATCAAAAAAATGTCAAGGGACAGATCCCAAACTGGTGAAAAGCACAAAGCAGGCCAAAGATTTATGAGATGGACACTGATACAACACCATTATCTTCCTTTTGGATCTCTGAAGACCTCATCCTTCAGCAGCATGCCTGGAAGGTCTCAAGTCCCTCCACCTGCCCTGTAGGTCAGCACTGAAGGTGAAATCACTGCGGTCAGAGGTGGTGTTTTGATTCTCTTCTCAGCCTAAAGCATCACCTGGGTCAGGAGATATTCCAGGACACCTCAAGGGGCATCGTGCTCCTCTGGACCCAAAAGTGCAATCTCAGGTGTCATGGCATACCAACACTTGTGTTCAGGGACCTGCTCAAAACACCCATCTCCTTTTCGCTTGAGTTTGCTCAAGTAACCCTTGAGTTGATTCCCATCCGCTGCTGGTTGTCCTCCTCCACAGGAAGAGAACACAGGGGGCATCCCCCATCCTCATCCTCCTTGCCAGTCTCTCCAGCAGAGCCTGTATTCCTCCACTGCAGAACCCCATGTGAGCAAGCTGTCCCACCACATCTCATTTCATCCAAAGCCGTCACAGTTGTGTGACAAGCCACGGGGCTCCAGCTCCTCCTGCCTCTGATCCACCTCTTCCTGGCTCTGATCCACCTCCTCCTCCACAGCTCAGCTGTGGCACCTGGGTGGACTGCAGACTTCGAACAGGGAAACCTGAGCAGTGACCCTGACCAGAAGACCATTGGACAGCGAGCTGTGCTGCGCTGCACGTACAGCCTGGCCTTCACGCCTGTGCTGTGCAGAACGGAGCCTTTGGCCGCAGGACAACTTCAGCAACTCATTGTCACAGAGGAGCCTGCAGGCAGCTCCCACTCAGTACTGCCCTTACACCTCCTGCGTGGCCTTGCCTGTGTCTAACAATGCAGCAAGGAATTCTCATGAGAACATCGCTTCTGTTAGACCGTAGAGATGATGGAAAGGGTTCTTCTTTTGTAATAAATGCCTGCAGTAGCTTGAATGATCAAAAGAGGGGAATGGCTTCTATGGGTGGGGTGCGCATGGCATGCTGTGTGTGGGTCAGAGGCCTGTTCAATGCCACACCAGCTGGGGTTCCCACCATCTAAAAGGGACCTAAGATGATCTGCATGATTCTCTCTTCATAGTGTTAGCGCTAATGAACAGCATGTTCAATGATACCTCGCAGAGTCTGACTGCCTTTCTTACTCGAATTACAATGAACCAGTGGTGAAAAACACTCTCGCAGCACCCTTGCGTGCAGCCTCTCCAGTCCCATGGACTGGTAAGGGTGCAGTTTGCTCAAGGAACCCCTGGCTTGATCCCCATCCACTGCTGGTTGCCCTCCTCCAGCATCCTGCCTCAAAGCACCGAGGCCTGGGAGACCTCGCTGGTGGTAGCGGAGGCAAAGAGGATGTAGAGTATCTCAGATCCATCTACACCTACTCTTACTAAATTTAGCAGTGGTCTCACAGTATTTCTGACTCTTCCTTAGCTCTTCCTGAAGTAGCAACAGCTCATCTTAATGCCCTTGGATTCCCTTTGGAGTTTCAATTAAGTTTTGAGATGAACCATGTCAGTGCTTGGATTATGCTGTCCTTGAAGACAAGATGTATCCAGGCACGCTCTTAACATGATTGGCCTGTTCCTTGATTGAATCACCAAGGGAGGGAGTAAAGACCCCGGTGCAGGGTGCTTTGTGTTCATGCAATGCAGGCAGCTGTTGTGTAGAGAAGGGACAGACCTTGCTTCTCTGATGGCACCTGATGGCTGATGCCTCTGACTGATGGCATCAGCCAATGGCACACAGGCACCAAATCCCACTTGCTGCGGTGCCGTCAGGGGTGTCTGTCACACACCCGCCCTGAATGGGAATTGCTTTCCTGTAGGTGCTGTGCTGTCCCTGCCAGCCCTGGCGTCTCAGGTTGCTCTGTGGGCCTGGGTTTGAAAATTAAATTGAGTCGACACCCGGAATTCTGTAAGGCAATGTGAGGGTGAACATGAGGCAACTGCCAACACAGTGAGTGGAGGCCTAGTAAATACAGCTCATGGAGAAGAGAAAGAGAGAGCCTGAGCTCTCCCTATGGCACATGACTCCATTCCATCATAGGAATACCTCCATAGGCCACCCTGAACATAATGAGTAGGGACAGGTTCTGTTGCCCTTAATTTGGGCATCAGCTGTCATTTTAGTTGTTCAAAGGAAACTCCCAAGAGCCTCCAAGAAGATGCTGTCAGTCAAGGTGGTTGTGGTCTGATATTGTCCTGTCTCTACATCTGCCTGCACCTATCTTCAGTCTCTTTCTATAGCCTGCACCTATCTTTGACCACCTCTAGCACCTCAGCTGTGACCACACATTTGCACCTGAACAGCTCACTCCTGGCCTCCACTACCATTAATTACCATGGGAGCTGAGGCAAGGAGCTCACATGCAGGTGCCTGTTTAATGCCCACCTGAACAGAGGCAAGAGGAATCCCACCTCCTGTGGGTTGGTGGTGTGCATGGGAGGGAGCAGAGTCCCCTGCCAGCCCCAGGACTACAAACCATGGAGAGGATGCCTTGCCTGCCTCAGTTGCATCCCTTCCCTCAGCAGGGGTAAAGGAGAGCCCTGTCTCATGTCCTGTCTAATGATGGGCCAAGAAAAGTTGATATTTGCACCTAACTGTCTCTCAGCAGGGAAATGCCACTGCTGGAAAGAAGCGTCTCTCCCCAGCTGAGGGAGGGCACATCAGCAATTGCTTCAGCCTGTTTCACAGCAGCTACCCCTGGAGCCCCAGGGACAAATCAAGGGAGCCCAGAGGGGGTAGAGAAAGTGCTGCCTTGGGCTGGTCCTCTGCTGCTGAGCTGGGCTGGGCTCCTGGGACACAGGGAGCTCATGGGAAGCGGGCAGCGCTGCAGAGAGACAGCTCTGCCCAGGAGCAGCAGCTCTGCAAAGCGCAGCAGGGCTGAGGGCACTGCCTGCAGGCACCAAGGGGAGAGGAGCAGGGCAGGGAGAGCTTAAAGGCAGTCTGGGGTGTAAGGGAAGTTGAGAGCTCACTGGGGGAGAAATCTTCGCAGCCCTCTACATGGTAAGTACCTTCATGAAGGGCAATGTATCTGCAGCTGGTGGAAAGATCTCCAAAAGCTGGTGCATCCCACAGTCAGGAGGACTGCCCCAGCTTCTCTAGTGTAGAGGAGAAGGACGTGCTGCACAGCAGGGCTTCCCTGCTGCGCCCTCAGAGGGACAGGGCATCACAGCTGCCTTCTCCCAGGGACAGCTGCAGGGGGTGAATGTTTGTGTGCAGCCAGGGGTGCAGCACACACACAGAAGGTCAAGGCAGAGTTTGCTATAAAGAGATTTCCCGAGCCTGTGTTTTCAGTTCCCTATTCTGAGGGCAGGGATCAGGAGCAGGGGTGGGGCTGGGGAAGGGAAAGAGAAATAGAAAAGGACCTGTCAAGTTTGGACAAGTCATTGAGACTCCTGAGCTGTAACTTGGAGTGGCCGGTAGGTCATCTAACAGCCTCCTAAAGTGCCTTCAGCCCCTCCTCTGCCTAGGGACAGCACCAGCATCACCTCTGCTGCACCATCAGGGCTGTTCTGACCTGCCCTTCTGAACCTCCCGACAGGAACATGTGCCCAGCCAGTGCCCTGCAAACAGGCAGGTTTCTGTAGGGCCAAGGGGAGTGCACCGAGGTTGGCATGGGGTTTGTGAGTGCTGACAGGGAAAAGACATGGCACAGGGAATCACTTCCCAGGAGGAAAACCTCTAGGCAGCAGGGTTACGATCAGGGAATGAGAGGAAACTTACTTCAAAGAGCAATGTTGTGGGAGGGAGAATTCAGAAAACTCCGTATCATCCCCTCCAGTGCAGACCCCTGCCTCTGAGCAAGCCCCCTTGCCTCTTCTCCCGCCCAGCAAAGCCTCTGCCCTCAGGGCTGGGGGCTCCAAGCCATGAACCACCTCCTCTGCAGCCAGAGCTCCAGCAGAGCCGTGGTGCAGCTCTGCAGCCACGGGCCCAGTTCCCTCTGCAGAGCACAGGGGCTGAGAGCAGCTGCCCGGCAATGGTGGTGTCTGGGAGGTGGCGTGCACAGCTGGGGAAGGGGAACGCTGTCTGAGTGCCCGACTGCCTCTGTCCTGGCCTCTCTCAGCCAGAACCTCCCTGTATTTTTCCTTCTTTCTCCACTTGTCTGTGTGATTGCTCTTGTTATCCCGGTCTTGCTGTCAGGCTCTCTGAGGGTGGCAGTTTCAGCTGCAGAGTCACACACTGATCCTGTGGGGCCTTTCGTGCAGGTGTGTCCCTGGCAACAAGTGTCCCAGCCTTCCTCTCATCTGTGAGGCTGTGGACAATGCACGCTGTGGGGCTGGGGCATGAGCTGGTTTGCCCTTAGCAAGATACCATCATGAAAAAACTGAGGCATCTCCTTGAGGTATCCTTCCAAGCTGTGAGCTGCCCTCCAGAAGGCAAATCTGTCCCATAGCATCTTTGTGTTACCTGGAAGCCCCATGGAGAAGCACAGAGATGCAATGGCCAAGGAAATGCTCTTGGGTTGGTGAAATGAGCCATGTGTGTCCTTGGCTACAAGTGGGCTGCTGAGACCTTGAGAAAGGGTGGGACATTTAGTGGTCTGCACTGGATCCCTCTGCTCTCAGCAGTGTCTGCTGGCTTTTCACAGGAACATAGCAGTGTGATTGCCCTCAATTTCAGAAAGGTGCAAGGCCAGGGCCTCTCGGACTGAGGGACAGACCAGCTCCCCTCACTCTGCTCTAATCCCAAGGCAATCCTCTTGCCTTGCAGGATTTGCTCTGTTCTCCCTGAGTGCAACAGAAATACTGAGGGTTTCTGACATCCCAAAACAATCCTCAAAGAACAGGGGGGAAATTCTTTTTAAAAAAAATGCTTTCAGTCTGCCTTCTGCAATCCTCACTCCTTAGCACTGGGAGTGCAGATGCTGACAAGCCCTTCTGCATTAGGGATGGTTTCATCTGACAAAGCTGAACACCAGGACTGGACCCTGCTTCCACCATTCCCATGAACTCACTGCTGCACAGCGGGGCTGACACCTCAGCAGCCAGAGGGCAGAGGCCCAGCTCCTCATGGCACATTCAACCAGCACCAAAGCACAGCTTCAGCCATGGAGCTGAAGGAAGGTCTCCTAAAAAAGGAAAATGTGTGTGTGTTTATGTGTGTTTGTGTGTAGCAAGGGGAGGGTCTGTAGGAAATAGCTTTTAGTTTTGCTCAGAAAAGTCTCCCCTAACTTGTCAATGACTTTTCCTCCTTGCACGGGTCCCCGTGCCCAGAGGCAGCAAATGTCCAATGGCAGCTCCATCACCGAGTTCCTCCTCCTGGCATTCGCAGACACACGGGAGCTGCAGCTCGTGCACTTCTGGCTCTTCCTGGGCATCTACCTGGCTGCCCTCCTGGGCAACGGCCTCATCATCACCGCCGTAGTCTGCGACGACCACCTCCACACCCCAATGTATTTCTTCCTCCTCAACCTCGCCCTCCTTGACCTGGGCTCCATTTCCACCACTGTGCCCAAAGCCATGGTCAATTCCCTGTGGGACACCAGGGCCATCTCCTACCAGGGATGTGCTGCACAGGTCTTTCTGTTTGTCTTTTTGATGGCAGCAGAGTTTTCTATTCTCACCATCATGGCCTATGACCGCTATGTGGCCATCTGCAAACCCCTGCACTACGGGACCCTCCTGGGCAGCAGAGCTTGTGTCCACATGGCAGCAGCTGCCTGGGGCAGTGGGTTCCTCTATGCTGTGCTGCACACGGCCAATACATTTTCAATGCCACTCTGCCAAGGCAATGCTGTGGACCAGTTCTTCTGTGAAATCCCCCACATCCTCAAGCTCTCCTGCTCACATGCCTACCTCAGGGAAGTTTGGGTTATTGTGGTTAGTCTCTTTGTGGAATTTGGGTGTTTTGTTTTCATCGTGCTGTCCTATGTGCAGATCTTCAGGGCCGTGCTGAGGATCCCTTCTGAGCAGGGACAGCACAAAGCTTTTTCCACGTGCGTCCCTCACCTGGCCGTGGTCTCCCTGTTTATCAGCACTGGCATGTTTGCCTACCTGAAGCCTCCCTCCATCTCCTCCCCATCGCTGGATATGGTGGTGGCAGTTCTGTACTCAGTGGTGCCTCCAGCAGTGAACCCCCTCATCTACAGCATGAGGAACCAGGAGCTTAAAGACACATTGAAGAAGCTGATTCAATCAGCTCTTTTCAGCAGCATTAACAAGCTCGTGTCTCTTCAGAAGTGATTTCAAATTCAGCTCCGGAACCTCCTGTGTTTTGGGCAATTGATCTGTGATAACCGTGTCTGTCCATGCCTGCAGCCACTCCACTCCACCAGAGGCCTGAACCCAGCCTGTCTGACCCAGAGGCCCGTTCACATGTGGCTGGCACAATGGTACAGCTCGCCTCCCATGTCGCATCTCTGGAATAAAAGGGGATTTCCTCGGTGCTGGTGCCTGGAGGTTGGGCTCTTCTGCCAAAGCTGAGGTCAGGCTGAACAAATTGCCCCCACAATGCCGTGCTGCTTTGCTTGGCTTCTCCATGGGATGGGGAGAGGAGGGCATGGGGCAATGTGTTAGAGAATGGGCCTGGGCTGAGCCTTCACCTGTGGGTGCCCAGTTCCCCCGGAGATGGTGAATGATCGACAGGGATCTGCCTGGGACATCACCCCATGGCTTTCAGGCACCACGGCCCACTCGCTCTGCAGAGCAGTACCAACAGCTTGGGGCCCTGTGGAGAGCACGGGGAGGGGGTAGGAGCGGCAGGTCAGGCGAGGACAGACAAAATTCCCTGGTGAAAGGCCCTCTGGGGGCAGGGACATGCCTGGAGAAGAGCAAAGAAGCACCTCTGTGCTTCCAGAGGGCTTTAAATGACAAAGAGAAATCTATTTCTGAATGCACCAGCTCGGGCAGGCTTTTCGATGGGTTGGGCAGCCAGAGCAGCCTGAGGATCCCCTGGGCCAGGAGTCTTTTCCTGGTGTCATGGTTTAACCCCAGTCGGCAACTAAGCACCACACAGCTGCTAGGTCACCCTCGTCCCTCCCCAGTTGGATGGGGGAGAGAAGAGGGAATAAAAAGTAAAACTTGAGGGTTGAGATAAAGACAGTTCTGCTCACCACCCACCAGTGATGCCCAGCCTGTTCCCGAGCAGCGACCACTGCTGATCCAAACTGGCCAAAGGGCTATTCCATACCATGTGACATCATGCTCAGTATAGAAACTGGGGGGAGTTGGCCAGGGGCAGGGATTTCTGCTCAGAGACTGGCTGGGCATTGGTCAGTGGGTTATGAGCAATTTCATCACTTGTTTTTCCTGGGTTTTGTTTCTCACTCTCTCTCTCATTGTTTTCCTTTTCATTGCAAATTTTATTATTATTATTATTATTATTATTATTATTATTATATTTCAATTATTAAACTGTTCTTATCTCAACCCATGGGTTTTCTTACTTTTGCTCCTCCTATTCCCCAGAGTGGGGAGGGTGAGCGAGTGGCTGTGTGGTGCTTGTTTGCTGACTGGGCCTAAACCATGACAGTCCTTTCTGGCACCCAACACAGGGCATGAAGGGTTTGAGATTATAACAGATTAACCAGAGTTTACTAGGGAATTTATATCTGTTAACAGCTGCAGGTCAAGACATTGATTCATCTGTTCTCAATCTTAGTTTATCTGATCTGCACCATGCTCTTTTTTCTGTGTACATGTTAAAGATTGGTGTTGGGTTTTGCAGCTTGCTGTACTCTGCAGTGATTAGTGATGTTTTTCCTCAGATATTTGTTATTGAAACACTAGCCTTGAGCTTTATCTGCTATTTAAGCTTCATACTGAAGCCATTACTGTACTTCGAGTACCACCTTCACATTTAGAAGTGAGTAACGAATGCTATCACCAGGACTAGAGAGGCCCTGCCTCCATCCGGGTGGAGGAAAGGGGCAGCCGGGTGTACTGGACTGCGTGGATTCGTTGGCCTGGCACATCAGACCCACAGGAGAATAAGGCTCTAGTGGACACTGGTGCACAGTGTATCCTAATGCCATCAAGCTATAAAGAGGCAGAACCCATCTGGATTTCTGGAGTGACAGGGGGATCCCAACAGCTGACTATATTGGAAGCTGAAGTGAGTCAAACTGGGAATGAGCGGCAAAGGACCCCATTGTGTCTGGCCCAGAGGCTCTGTGCATCCTTGGCATAGACTACCTCAGGAGAGGGTATTTCAAGGACCCAAAAGGGTACCGGTGGGCTTTTGGCATAGCTGCCTTGGCAAGGGAGGAAATTAAACAGCTGTCCACCTTGCCCGGTCTCTTGAAGGACCTTTCTATTGTGGGGTTGCTGAAGGTCAAAGAACAACAGGTGCCAATTGCTGCCACAATGGTGCACTGGAGGCGATTTTGCACCAACCGCCAGCTGACCCCAACTGACCAAAGGGATATTCCATACTCTATGACATTATGCTCAGCGTATAAAGCTGGGGGAAAAGCTGGCCAGGGGTCTGCTGCTCAAGAACTGGCTGGGCATCAGTCAGGAGGTGGTGAGCAATTGCAATGAACATCAATTATTTTGTATATTCTTTTATCATTGTTATTCTTTTCCCTTTCTTTTCTGTCCCATTAAATTGCCTTTATCTCAAACCATGAGTTTTACCTTTTGTTTTCGATTCTCTCCATCATCCCACTGGCCACCTGGTTAGTCAACAGTAGGGGATCCGCCAATTGAGTTGGCCATGCCCAATCAAAACTTTTACATACCATAGAGGGGGATAAAGTCCCTCCAGTCCACATAAAAAATATGCTGGGGAAGACAGTCTGGGTTATTCCTGCCTCGGGCAAAGGCAAACCCATTCATGGGATTGCTTTTACTCAAGGACCTGGGTGCACTTGGTGGGTGATGCAGGAGGATGGGGAAGTCCAATGTGTAGCTCCAGGGGATTTGATTTTGGGTGAGAATAGCCAATGGTTTGAATTGGATGATGTTAATTGCTACGTAATACTTCTCACACTGCCCCACCAGCGAGTACATTGGGAGGGGCACAGAAGTTGTGAGGGGACACAGCTGGGACAGCTGACCCCAGCTGACCAAAGGGATATTCTGTACCATGTGATGTCATGCTCAGCATATAAAGCTGGCGGAAAAGCTGGCCGAGGGTCCGCTGCTCAGGAACTGGCTGGGCATTGGACAGCATCACTTCTTCTGTATATTCTTTTATCATTGTTATTCTTTTCCCTTTCTTTTCTGTCCCATTAAATTGCCTTTATCTCAACCCATAAGTTTTACCTTTTGTTTTCGATTCTCTCCCTCATCCCACTGCAGGGGAGTGAGCGAACGGCTGTGCGAGGTTTAGCTGCCTCTCAGGTTTAACCAGAGAAGGCCTTGACGCTGTGCAAACACGGCTCAGCAATAGCCAAAACACGGGTGTGTTATCAACACTGGTTTAGGCACAAATGCAAAACATAGCACCATGTGGGCTGCTCTGAAGGAAGTTAACCCCATCCCAGCCAGACCCAGTCCACTTGAAATGGGGGCCCAAAAATGGGCACAGTTGCTTACAGGTGGCCTAACGAGTGAGGAGCAGGGGGAGACAATCTCTTCCCTCGCACTTTCGGCGAGGGTTCTCTTTATGCACTTCAGGACACTGCTGGCCGCCTTTGCTGCCAGGTCGCACTGGATCGAGTGGATAAATGCTGAATAGTGTTCTGTATTTAATTTCTCTAGTCTTTCCTGTATTTTCACCTGTCCAGATACAACGACCATTTCTAAAGTCATCTTTTCAGCAGGTTGTGCAGACAACAGTCCTTTTCCATTATTCTCCAGTTTTCTCCTGCCCTTACTCTTTGTTCATTCAGATCCTTCTCACCTGTGCTGCTGCTTTGAGCTTCAGGGACTAAAAGCTTGCCTGTCCTTCAGTAGGACAAGTGTCTGTTTAGCCAATTCTTTAATTATAGTTATCTCTAAGTTTCTGTAACTATGTATCTAAAACATTTCTCATAAGAGTATCCCTTGTAGAAAGGCAACCTCATTACAGGTAGCTTGTAAGTAGCATATGCTCGAGGAGTGTATTTTATTGTTTATGAAACTTTATCATGCTTAATTTTCTTTGCTTGCCAACAGGAAGAATCCTTCCATGCCTGTGTGCAGCCAGTTGCCTAAGGAGATGAGGTGGGAGATGGTGCAATGGAGCTGTAACATTCAGCTCCCAGAGGTCAGTGAAGTCTGATGTCAGGAAACGGATGTGAATCCCAGGTGGCCAATGAGAGAAATGGTGAGGTTGAGGAAGGCAGGAAGCAAGGGGCAAGGTTGTCACTACAGTGCCAGACCTCAAGAGACTGCTTTTCCTAGCGGTGCAGACCTCCCGGGGAGACCCTCTGCATCAATATCAATTGGAGAATGCTGCTGTTACCTCTGCTCTCAACTGAAATGAATAAAATATAACCTTTAAAAAAAGGATTTTGATTAGGTGCACTTGGAAATCTTCCTCCTTAACTACACTATGAAATGACTCTACAGTTAGCTGTATGAGTCTTGAAGAGTTGAAGAAAATTACAGGAAGAGAAATAGCTCGTTAGGGCTTTCTGTATTTTAATGAGCCCCCATGCTGTAGTTGGCCCTGTGTCCGTGAACCTCAGATACTGAGAGGAGACTGAACAAACCTCTCAAGAAGTCAAAGGCAGAAGCAAAACCTTGAAGCATTGATTGGCCCCCCTGAGGGCCATTACTGACAAAGCCTCCCCAAGGACTCGTTAGAGCAGCTAACTGGAGGCTGTGATTGCAGGTAGGCAAAGGCCCTGTGCAGGGGGCTGTAATGCTGAGAAAACCCTTGGTTTGTCTGATGAAGCAGCAAGGCCAAGTCCTAGCCTGCAGGCCCTGGGAAGGCAGATCCTGTCCCTCACGTCTGGCTCAGGGCTCTTCCTGGGGGCAGTGGGATGTGAGGATGAGCAACGCCAAGTGCAGAAAAACTGTGCAACACCTCCCGGCTTTCCCAAGCAGGGATGAGGAAGAAACAAAGTCCAGAGCCTCAAAATGAAGTTTTGCAGCAGGCATCAGTGGCAGAGGCTGCTGCCATAGCCAAGAGGACAAAGACCTCGGTGCTGTTGGGCTCAGGGGGAGGGTGTCTAGTTAGTGTCAGGGCATGGGCTCGCTTTGTGGATTAGGGTTTTGTGTAGGGCTGTTGTGAGGGTTAGGGTCAAGGCTAGCATTTTAGTGTTCAGGATAAAGGCTAGGAATTAGAGTGGGTAATAGGGTGAGAGTAAGCTTTTATGGTTTGGGGCTTTGGTTTAGAGGTAAGGTTTGAGGTTAGGGATTGGAGTAGTGGATTCCTGTCAGGGGGAAGGGTGCCATTTAGGGGTAGGGTTAGGGCTTAAGCTTACTGGTTAGAAATAGGGTAGATGCCTAACATGAATGTTTTCTCAGTCAGTATCACGGTGGCATCAAAATTACCCAAACACATCTTTCCTCTTCAAAATCTTTCATCTCTATTGGCCAAACCTCTCTTCCCTCCACCAAATCATGTCCCTGATGCCCCTGAACTCCCCACATCTTTCATCTTGTTGGGGGGACCATTGTGATGGCTTTCAAAACCTTGGAGTATCTCTCTCCGCACTGTTGGCTGGTCAGAAATGACCTCACAGCCAGCATCCAAAGGGACACAGTGTGCTGCTGTGCCGGAGAGGCCTCTTCACAGCCTACCCAGCAGCCTGGAAGGCAGGTGATGTCTTCCACCACCCCGAGGTACCCTGCCTGCCTACCAGCTCATGCTGCAGAAGGGCTCCCATATGTCCTGTGACACATTTCCCATATGGGTACTTCAGCTACATAGGGCAGTGGCCACCTCTTTGTGGACAACTTAATCGAGTCCTGAATGTGATTTTTTAGGAAAAAGTTGAAACCTCTGCAGAAAAGAACTCAATGTAATAGCTAAGAAAGTCTTCATTTCCAGCATGGCTGACTTTTTATGAATTTTCAATATTTTTTTCATCGATTTTTATTAACAGCATGAAGGGCACGTACTGGCAAGCTGATTATGGTCCCTTGCTGTGTGCGGATAGTTTTATGCAGCCACTTATCAAAATAAATTTTCTTACCAATCGTTCACATGGAGAAACATTGCTCAGAAGAACTACTCTATTTCTGTTGGAACCCTCTATGTCTCTGCTTCTGCATCTTTGCTTTTCTCCTTCCTCTGCTTATTCTGTCGTCAAAAATCTCTCCAAGCGGAAGACTGATTGAATTGTAGAATAACTCAGGTTGGAAGATATTTGAATGTCATCTTTCCCAACACTCCTGCTCGAGGCAAGGTGAACTAGATGAGGTAGCTCCAGAGCTCCTCTCAGCTTGCCAAGGGAGCTGAAGGTGAGCTCCATCCCATCGTACTGGGAGATAATAAAGATGTTCAACAGTGTTGGCCCAAGTGCTGGTAACAGAGAGGTGACAATAATGACTGGCTGCAAGGAGGACTCTGTGCCAGTGGTGACATCTGAGACGGATCGTGCAGTCATCCTCCCGTCCACCTCATCGTCTACTTCTTTAGTCCAGATATCACCAATCTGGCTAGAAGGAGACTATGGGAGGCCATGTTAAGGCCTTGCTAAAGGCCAGCTATGCAACCTCTCTGATGCCTCTTGCCTTTACAAGGCGTTTTACAGAGGTCTCACAATGAAACCAGCCAGCCCCACTTGCACCTCTCTGCACCAGAAACCTTCTCCACATCTCACACTTCCAGGAGAGTGCCCAGGACACAGCACACACCTGTCTGGGTTTTCTGGGCCTGTTCAGAAGAGAGCCAGAAGTCATTGCTCCCAGCAGGCCCACAACTCCAATTGGCTCTTTGTGCAGCCCACAGCTTTTCTGAGCACTTCTCTCCGTGTCCCACTCCCCTCCAAACTTTCTGATCCTCAGGCTGCAGATGAGGGGATTGAGCGGGTGCCTGAGGATGGTGTAGCAAAAGGGCTTTGTCCAGCTATCTCGGGAGGGCTTTTCTGGGCATCTGACAGACAAGGATGAGGATGCTGTAGAAAACAGTTTCACGAGTGAGGTGAGAGCAGCAGGTGGAGAATGCCTCCTGCCTGTCCAGGCTGGGTGGGAGAGCTGCCCCAGGGTGGCAGCTCTGATGTACGCACAGGATGCCCCTGTGAAGAGGAAGGGGAGGCCCAGATCTAAAAAGCAGGTTACAAGAGCAAAGAGTGTAAGTGTCCTGGTGTCACTGCAGGAGAGCTCCAGTGAAATCACAGAAGTGGCGCACTGCACTGGGGCCACAGACCTGCATCTGGGACAAGAATGAAGTGACTATTGTAGATGAGAGAAACCCCTCTAGCCAAGGCGTAGCTGCCTTCCCAAAACAGACCTTCCAGGTCATGAGTCTTGCAGAGAGAAGCAGGTGGCACACAGCCCAGTACTGATCGTAGGATGTGGCCACCAGCAGGAAACACTCAGTACATGCAAAAGGGGCAGCAAGTACTACTAACACTGCTGTCAGCAGAGATGGTGGTGTGTCCAGTCTGGTCAGCAGTGTGGTCAGGTCAGGGGCGTGGTGGTGGAGCTATAGCAAGTCTTCAAGCTGTCCACCACCAGCACAATGCTGAGGGTGTTCCCAACACCAGTCACAGGGCAGGTCATGAGAGAGAGGAGTGTTGCGGACATTCCCTATTCGCACCTAAGCGCTGCAGTGTATCACCCTGCTTTGCACGCCTTTGAGATGCCCCAAGGCATGAGGAATGGACACAGGAACCTTGGGCCAAGGAAGTGCATCCCAGTGCTGCATTCAGGTGGTTTCCAGGGGACATTCCTCTCAATATGAAGTGACCTCAAGACATTGTCTTTCCCACAGGCCTTCACAGCAATCCCAAGAATAGCTGATGGCATTTGTGCTCTCTCAGGTTCATCTGTGCCACGCACACCATGTCTTTAGTCTCATCTCATAGAATGAGACAGAATGGCTTGGGTTAGAAGGCACCTCTAAAGATCATCTAGTCCAACCCCCCTTTCCATGGGCAGAGACATCTTCCACTAGATCAGATAGCTCAAAGCCTCATCCAGCCTGACTTTGAACACTTCCAGGGATGGGGCAGCCACAACTTCTTCAGGCAACCTCTTCCAGTGTCTCACCACCCTCATCATAAATAAATTTCTTCCCTATGTCCAATCTAAACCTAACCTCCTTCAGTTTAAAACCATTGCCCCTTGTCCTGTCACTACAGGCCTTCATAAAAATTCTCTCTCCATCTTTCCTATAAGCCCTTTTTATATATTGAAAGGCCACAAGGAGGTCTCCCCAGACCCTTCTCTTCTCCAGGCTGAACAACCCCAACTCTCTCAGCTTCTCTTCATAGGAGAGGTGTTTCAGCCCTCAGATCATTTTCGTGGCTCTCCTCTGGACCCGCTCCAACAGGTCCATGTCTTTCTTGTCCTTGGGAATACAGAGCTGGACACAGTGCTCCAGCTGGGGTCTCACAAGACTAGAGGGGGAGAATCACCTCCCTCAACCTGTTGGCCATGCTTTTATTTAGGCCGCCCAGCATACAGCTGGCTTTCTGGGCTGCAGGAGCACATTACTGGCCCATGTCCAACTTTTCACCCACCAGTATCCCCAAGTCTTTCTCTGCAGGGCTGCTCTCAATCCATTCACCTCCCAGTCTTTACTGACAGTGGGGATTGCCCCGACCCACGTGAATGGCCTTGCACTTGGCCTTGTTGAACTTCATGAAGCTTGCATGGACCTCCTACTCAAGCCTGTCCAGGTCCCTCTGGATGGCATCCCTCCCCTCAAGTGAATCAGCTGTCCCACTCAGCTTGGTGCCCTCTGCAAACTTGCTGAGGGTGCACTCGATCCCACTCTCTCTGTCATTGATGAAGATACTAAATAGTACTGGTCCCAGTATGGACCCTGGAGGGACACCCCCTGTTACTGGTTTCCACTTAGGCATTAGCCATTGACTGTAACCATTTGCATGTGGTCATCTAGCCATTTCCTTATCCATCTAACTGTCCATCCATCAAACCCATACCTCTCCAATTTAGCAGCAAGAATGTTGTGGGGGACCATATCAAATGACTTAGGTCAGCTCTGCCAAAGAAGTGCCCATTGCCTGTCACTGCGTGCAATCACAGGACTGCCACACAAAAGGCCTGTGACCAAGATGCAAGAGCAATCCTTCCTTACAGCAACGCAGGGGCTCAGAAAGAGTGTGTGGAATTTAAAAGAGAACGGCTCCAGAAAGACCAAGCGCTGGTGCTCCCCAGCAGTGGTGCTGTGCCAGCACTCTTTTCCCCTCCACCTCTGCACACAGGCACTGCCACTGCAGCACCAGAAGAAGTCTCAGAAAAAGGACCTCAGATGAAGAAGTCGCTGCAGGGTCTTTTTGTTTTTTTAAATGCACAGAGAACATGGCTCTTATTTCAACAGTCTTTCCAAAAGTCTCTGGGTAACACTAGAAAGGTAGATAAGGAATTTGAAATGGTATGAAGAATGACATTAATTTCTGCATAACACTATCACATGTAAAACAGAGCAAAAAACCCTCCACCACACCACCAAAACCTCCAGAAGACAGGCTGAGCCTGTAATGAGCTACACTATGAGTGATATGCATAAGAAAATGGACAGTTTATTGCTTCAGAAAAACATCCAGTCATCAGTTTCCAAACTGCATCCTTGAGCTCCTTGTTCCTCATGCTGTAGATGAGGGGATTCACTGCTGGAGGCACCACTGAGTACAACACTGACACCACCAGATCCAGGGATGGGGAGGAGATGGAAGGGGGCTTCAGGTAGGCAAACATGGCAGTGCTGACAAACAGGGAGATCACAGCCAGGTGAGGGAGGCACGTGCAAAAGGCCTTGTGCTGTCCCTGCTCAGAGGGGATCCTCAGCACAGCCCTGAAGATCTGCACATAGGACACCACAATGAAAACAAAACAGCCAAATGCTGCTAAGAGACTAACCACAATAAGCCCCACTTCCCTGAGGTAGGAGTCGGAGCAGGAGAGCTTGAGGATCTGGGGGATTTCACAGAACTGGTTTATGGCATTGCCTTGGCAGAGTGGGAGTGAAAATGTATTGGCAGACTGCAGCAGAGAACTGAGAAAGCCACTGCCCCAGGCAGCTGCTGCCATGTGGACACAAGCTCTGCTGCCCAGGAGGGTCCCATAGTGCAGAGCCTGGGCCACCTGAGCAACAGAGGACCAGCCCGAGGCAGCACTTTCTCTCCCCACTCTGGGGTCCCTGCAGGTGTCCCTGGGGCTCCAGGGCAACCTACTGTGAAACAGGCTGAATGTTCCCTCCCTCAGCTGGGGAGAGACACTTCTTTCCTGCAGTGTCATTTCTCCTATCTGAGGCAGAGTTAGGTCTAAAAATCACCTTTGTTGTCTTATTATTAGGCAGGACACCCAGACAAAGACAGGCAGGGATCTTCTTTACTCCTGCTGAGGGAAGGGATTCAGCTGAGTCAATCGAGGCATCTCATCCTGCGTTTCTATTGTGAGCGCTGGAAGGGGACTGAGCTCCCTCCCTTGCCTGTCACAAACCCACAGGACGTGGGATTCCTCTTGCCTCAGTTCAGGCAATAGGGTTAAATAGGCACCTGCATGTGAGTTCCTTGTCTCAGCTCCCATGGTAATTGATGAAGATGTAGGTCAGGAGTTGGCTGTTCAGGTGAAATAGCTGGTGATGTTTGAGGTACCAGAGGTTGTCCAAGGCATGTGCAAGACAGCTGCACCTGTCCCTGTTTACTATTTCCTTGGCAGCCTGCGCTGCCATCTGACCAAATACTGTCCTGTATCACAGGGAGAGCTATGTTTCTCTGTCTTTTCCATCAGCTGGCTTGACTAGATCTCCATTGACTATAATGGCGGTTTTCATCCCCATATTGCCTAATCACATCCTGGACAGTTACTCTTTTTAATGTCCAAATTGAGTCCTGTAGTGTTGTATGAGATGTCAAGGCTCTCACACAGAACTACATGCGGCTGGCAGGTACAGCACAGGAAAGCCATCCTCATTCAGAGCAAGAGTGTGACAGATGCCCCGGACAGCACTGCAGACAGGTTCGGTGCCTTTGTGCAAGCCACTGACAGCCACCACTGCACTGTGGCAAGGTCTGTCCCTTCTCTATCCAGCAGTTGTAGGGCAGTCCAGGAACACAAGGCCCATCACACTGGGCTCTCCACTTGGGTGCCTACATTCTCAGACTGCTGGTTTTGCTCTGCATCAACCTTTACTCACCCTCTTGATGATACAGCCAAGGAACAGACCAACAGTTTTCACAGTGGGCCTGTCAGCAGCACCTTGTCATTCATGGAGATCACCTTCACGTCCACTGAAGGCCCTCAGGGGCAGCAGAGACACCACTGAAGTAAACCCATTTCTTTCCAGGGCTGCGTTTCCCAGCCCTGTTTCTCTCTGTCCCTGCAACAGCAGGGTTTGCTCACTCTCTTGGCATCCAGTTTCAACTTTATTTTTCCATCTGCTGTCCACTCTGCCATGTCTCTGCTCTGAAGCAAAGCCTTTGCACACATGCGGTCTTGGATGCGTGGTACCAGGTTTTCCCAAGACAAGTCAGAGCTTGGCCTGGTGCTGCACCTGAGGTGCTACAGCCCAAAGGTGCACCGATGCCCCCAGCCAGGGGCATAGCCAGGACGAGCTGGAGCCTGTGCTTTTTGACATCGATGGAGTAACTGCCAAGGTGTGGTAGAACAAGTCACACAGCTTGGGGTGCTGCAATGGAAGGGTACAGGCTTTTCAGGACAGACAGGCTGGAAGGATCAGGAGTGGGGTTTCTCTCAAAGTGAAGAAGCTACTTGGATGTATGGGGATCCTCTGTGGGGCCAGTGAAAACTCTGGTGAGCCCTTGTGAGTGAGGATCAGAGGAGGGCCCAGTAAAAGTGACATTGTGGTGGGAGATGAGGAACCCACGGTCAGGGTGGAGAAGTGGGCATAGTCTTTTCTAAGCACCCCAAGGAAGTCTCTGGATGGAGAAGCTTGGGCCGCACCGGGGATTTTGATGACCCTGGCATTTTCTGGAAGGGGAGCAGAGCAGCATGCAAACAGTCCAGGCAGTTTCTGGAGTTTCTTGGGACAACTTCTGAGCATAGCTGCCAGATGGGCCAACAAAGGTAATGCAAACCTGGATCTGGTACTTGCCAGCAAGGAAGAGCTTGTCCGAGATGTGAAGATCATTGTAAGTCTTGGTTGTCATCACCCTGAAATATTGGGGTCCCAGTTCCTGAGGGGAATGGGGAAGGAAAACAGGAGACTGCAGATGCTGGATGTTAGAAGGGCAGACTTTGGCCTATGCTGGGGAGTTCTAGTGGGGATCCAATGGTCAGCAGCACTGAATGGCAGCAGAGCTCAGTACAGCTGGTCTTCAAGGCCAGCATCCTCCAAGCATAGCAATGGTCTATAACAAATGTCGGTTGAAAGCTGAAAGTAAATTCAAGGGCACCATAATGAGCTGTTACTACTTCAGGGACAGTGAAAGAAGAAGCAAAGATAATATGGAATCACCCCCAAGTTTAGTAAGAGCAGGTGTAGATTGATCTGAGATATTTAGTGTGCTCTTTGACTCAGTTATCACCAGCAAGGTCTCCCAGGCCTTTGTGCCTCAAGGCAGGAGTCTGGATGAAAACAGCCAATGGTGGATGGGAATCAAATCAGGGGCTACTTGAGCAAACTCAAACGTTACCAGTCAGAAGGGACTGGATGTATATATCTGTATTTAAATAGTGGGAGAAAAAGTGCTATCAGCTTGCTGGTCCATGTCCATGGCCTATGAAAAAATAACGAGAATTTACAGACGAGCATCAAAGTTCTGAAAATGAAGGCTTCTTATACACTTATCACACTGAGGTCTTTTCTGCCTACGTTTCAACTTCTGCTTAACATCTTAATTCAAGGGTTGATACAGTTGCCCACACAGAGGTGGCGAGGATACGTGGGAGTACCCGACGCCCCAACATGGTACTAGGAAATGTGACCCAGGGCTGATGGGAGCATTTCTGGAGCAGGAGCTGGCGGACAGGCAGGGTAGGCCAAAGCATCTCAGTTGAGACAACTGATATCTCTTCTTTGAGTAGAAAAGGAAGCACTGGAGGAGGATGAGAAATGAGTGCGTCTAGATGCTGCGGAGTCTACAAAGAACATGCTCCTGTAACCCAGCTATGTTGGGATTAATGCAGATTTGGCTATTCAAAAGAGAGCATTCCATTCACGTTGTCTCTTTGCTTCCCTCTGTGAATTGAGGGAGCTTGACTGCAGCGTGTGACTCGCTGTGTGCAAAGATTGAATATGGACAAACAGAGTCCGAGGCAGGGAGTGCTTTGGCAGTTCTTGGGATCTATGCTTGATGCAAAAATGTGCTTTCTATTGGTCTAAGGCTATCCACTGTGGAGAGTGGACTTCAGAGGAGGTAAAGTGGACTTAATATACAGCAGAGGAGTGTATTTTATTTTTATTGAACCATGCCTGCCTTTGGTTTTGTTTTTTTGGCAATTAAGAAACATCCTTCTGTGTCTGGGTGCAGCTCATTCCCCAAATAAAACAGGTGGGAACTGGTGACAATGCGCTGAAACATGGAGCTACAGACTGTAGTGGAGAAAGGTCAGATTTGAGCAAAGGTGCTGTAGATCCCAGGTGCCTGACGAGAGACATGTAGAGTTGGAGGTAGGGACAAAGATTGCGCATAGAGTGTCTGACATACAGGGTCTTGTCTATGTATTCAGTCTTGACTATGTTTGGTTTCAATACCATTTGGAGATTGCTGATATCACTCAACGTGTAAGCAGACGAATGAAGAAAAGCGGAAGAAATGCCTTCGTGTTGTTTTTGATTACTGAAATCTTTTCACTTCTGAAACCTCTCTAATTAACCACATAAGAACTGATGAATTAAGAAAATTATGCCCAGAGACTTGTCTCGTTAGGGAATTTTGCATGTTAATGAGCCCTCTGGTGCCAAGTTCCTGAACTGCAGATACTGCAAGTGCAATGAACCGGCCTCTAGCGAAGTAAAAGTCAGCAGCAAACCTCCAGGTTTCTGAGGGTGTTAGCAGTCCCCACTGAGAGCCATCACTGAAGAGACCATGGAGGGAATGAGCAGAAAAATGTCCTGCTCTTGCCCCCATAATCCAAGGGGAAATGGTTAGCAACCTGCTACACCACTTAGACGAGAACAAGCCTATGGGGCTGGATGGGATCCATCCAAGGGGAAAAGGTTAGTGACCTGCTACATCACGTAGACACACACAAGTCTATGGGGCCGGATGGGATCCACCCAAGGGTACTGAGGGAGCTGGCGGAAGGGCTCACCAAGCCACTTTCAAACATTTATCAGCAGTCCTGGCTACCTAGGGAGGTCCCAGTTGACTAGAGGTTAGCAAATGTGATGCCCATCCACAAGAAGGGCCAGAAGGAGGATCCAGAGAACTACAGGCCTGTCAGCCTGACCTCAGTGCCCAGAAAGGTTGTGGAGCAGATCATCATTCTATGATCTTGAGTGCCATCCCACAGTACATACAGGGCAACCGGGGGATCAGGCCCAGTCAGCGTGGCTTTATGACAGGCAGGTCCTGCTTGACTAACCTGATCTCCTTCTGTGACAAGATGACCCACTTAGTGGATGAGGGAAAGCCTGTGGATGGTGGTTCCCTGGACTTTAGTAAAGCCTTTGACACTGTTTCCCACAGCATTCTCCTGGAGAAACTCGCTGCTCATGGCTTGGACAGGTGTACTCCTCACTGCGTAACAAACTGGCTGGATGACCAGGCCCAAAGAGCTGTGGTGGATGGAGTTCAATCCAGTTGGCGGCCGGTCACAAGTGGTGTTCCCCAGGGCTCAATACTGGGGCCGATTCTGTTTAATATCTTTATCAATGATATGGACAAGGGGATTGAGTGCACCCTCAGTAAGTTTGCAGATGACACTAAGTCCATAGAATCATAGAATGCTTTGGGATGGAAGGGACCTTTGAAGGTCATCTAGTCCATCCCCCCTGCAATGAGCAGGGACATCTACAACTAGATCAGGTTGCTCAGAGCCCTGTCCAGCATGGCCTTGAATGTTTCCAGGATGGGGCATCTACCACCTCTCTGGGCAACCCGTTCCAGTGTTTCACCACCCACATTGTAAAAAAGTTCTTCCTTAGATCTAGTCTGAATCTACCCTCTTGCAATTTAAAACCATTACCCCTTGTCGTATTGCAACAGGCCCTGCTAAAGAGTCTGTCCCCATCTTTCTTATAAGCCCCCTTATATTGAAATACTATAAGCCCCCTTAGTATTGAAAGGCCACAATAAGGTCTCCCTGCAGCCTTCTCTTCTCCAGGCTGAACAACCCCAGCTCTTTCAGCGTTTCCTCATAGCAGAGGTGTTCCATCCCTCTCATCATTTGCGTGGCCCTCTTCTGGACCCGCTCCAACAGGTCCATGTCCTTCCTGTGCTGAGGACGCCAGAGCTGGATGCAGTGCCCCATGTGGGGTCTCACCAGAGCAGAGCAGAGGGGCAGAATCACCTCCCTCGACCTGCTGGCCACGCTTCTTTTGATGCAGCCCAGGATACGGTTGGCTTTCTGTGCTGCGAGAGCACATTGCAGGCTCATGTCCAGGTTTTCATCCACCAGTACCCCCAAGTCCTTCTCCTCAGGGCTTCTCTCAATCCCTTCATCCCCCAGCCTGTATTGATACCAGGGATTGCCCCGACCCAGGTGCAGGACCCTGCACTTGGCCTTGTTGAACCTCAGGAGGTTCACACAGGCCTATTTCTGTAGCTTCTCCAGGTCCCTCTGGATGGCATTCCATCCCTCAGGCATGTCAACTGCACCGCTCAGCTTGGTGTCATCCGCAAAATCACTGAGGGTGCACTCAATCCTGTTGTCTATGTCATTGATGAAGATATTGAACAGCACAGGCCCCCGTACGGACCCCTGAGGGACACCACGTGTCACTGTTCTCAATCTGGACATCGAGCCATTGACCACTACCCTCTGGATGCGACCCTCCTGTCAATTCCTTATCCACCAAACATCTCACTCATCAAATCCATACCCTTCCAATTTAGAGAGAAGGAGATTGTGGGGGACTGTGTCAACGGCCTTAGAGAAGTCCAGATAGATCACATCCATAACTCTTCCCTCATCCACTGATGTAGTCACTCCATCATAGAAGGCCACTAGGTTGGTCAGGCAGAACTTGCCCTGGGTGAAGCCATGCTGACTGTCCCGAATCACCTCCCTTTCCTCCATGTGCCTTAGCATAGCTTCTAGGAGGATCTGCTCCATGATCTTCCGAGGCACAGAGGTGAGGCTGACAGGTTGGTAGTTCCCAGGGTCCTCCTTTCTACCCTTTTTAAAAATGGCTGCAATAGTTCCCTTTTTCCAGTCCCCAGGGACTTCCCCTGACTGCCATGACTTTTCAAATATCAGGGAGAGTGGCTTAGCAAGTACATCAGCCAATTCCCTCAGGACTCTGGGATGCAAGTTGGGCGGGAGTGTTGATCTGCTGGAGGGTAGGAAGGCTCTGCAGAGGGATCTGGCCAGGCTGGATCGATGGGCTGAGGCCAAGTGTATGAGGTTCAACAAGGCTCAGTGCCGGGTCCTGGGCTTGGGTCACAACAACCCCATGCAACGCTATAGTCTTGGGGAAGAGTGGCTGGAGAGCTGCCTGGCGGAAAAGGATCTGGGGGTGTTGGTCGACAGCCGCCTGAACATGAGCCAGCAGTGTGCTCAGGTGGCCAAGAAGGCCACTGGCACCCTGGCTTGTATCAGAAACAGTGTGGCCAGCAGGAATAGGGGAGTGATCGTACCCCTGTACTGGGCACTGATGAGGCCGTGCCTTGAATCCTGTGTTCAGTTTTGGGCGCCTCACTACAAGAAGGACATTGAGGTGCTGGAGCATGTCCAAAGAAGAGTAATGAAGCTGGTGAAGGGTCTAGAGAACAAGTCTTATGAGGAGTGGCTGAGGGAACTGGTTTTGTTAAGTCTACAGAAAAGGAGGCTGAGAGGAGACCTTGTCGCTCTCTACAACTAACTAAAAGGAGGTTGCAGTGGGGTGGGGGTCAGTCTCTTTTCCCAAGTAACAAGTGATAGGATGAGAGGAAATGGTGTCAAGTTGTGCCAGGGGAGCTTTAGGTTGTATATTAGGAAAAATTTCTTCACCAAAAGGGTTGTGAAGCATTGGAACAGGCTGCCCAGGGAAGGGCATGTAGGCGTGGCACGTAGGGACATGGTTTAGTGATGGACTTGGCAGTGTTAGGTTAACAGTTGGACTCATTGATCTTAAAGGCCTTTTCCAAGCTAAATGATTCTGTGATTCTATGATTCTCCTTTTTGCCCATCCCTCTGGCCTGTCAATGTCCTTTGGGATGGCAGCCTTGCCCTCCAGTGTCATGTCAGCTCTCCTCAATATGGTTTCATCTGCAAACGCTATGAAAAAGAGCTCTCTCATCTCCTCCAGGTCATTAAAAACATGTGAAACAGGGTAGGTGGTGGGACAGACTCTTGCAGGACCCTTCTAGCTAGATGCCTCCAGGCAGAGTACCACACATTGACCACATCCCTCTGAGCCTGACCAGCCGTCTCGTTCTTTTCCCCTCTACTTATGCACCCATGCAGGCCATAATATCCTAACGTGGGCACAAGAATATTGTGAGGGATGATGCTGAACTCTTCACTGACTTGCAGGTTAAAAGACAGCCACTCTTCTCCTGCTGTCCAGCAATCCTGCCCTTTCATCCCGGAAAGCAAAGAGGATGGCAAGACACAAGCTACCCTGGGGAAAACCAGTCACCTTCTTTTTCAGACACCCAGAAATGGGGTCTGAATGGACACACTCAGACACACTCACACGCAGCCTTGAGTTTCCCTGCTCATCCCTTGGGTGTTTTTGAAAGGTGCATGCAATGGTTGGGTGCTGCCAGTCATCAGGGAGTGCCCCCAGTCTCCATGACCTTATAAAGATGATGGAGAGTGTCATCGCTGTGAGACTGGCTTGCCCTCTCAGCTCCCTGGGATGCCACCTCTCCTTTCCCGTAGACTGGCAAGGATTGCATTTGCTCAAGTGCCCCCTGACTTGATCCACATCCACCACTGCTTGATCTCCTCCAGAGCCCCGCCCTGAGTCACAGAGGCCTGAGAGACCTTGCTGGGGAAGACTGAGGCAAAGAGGATAACACTCTCATATGTATCTACACCTGCTCTTAGAAAACTCAGCAGTGGCCACACAGTATCTTTGTTTCTTCTTTAACAGTTCCAGAAGTAGTAAACACGCAGATGGTGCCCTTGAATTGCCTTTCAAGGTTAGATTGAGTTGCGATCTGGAGTATTGCTGAGCTTGGAGGATGCTGTCCTTGCAGACCAGCCGTACTGAGCTTTGCCACCATGTCACAGCTCTGTCTCCCACAGTATCGGCTCCAGCTCGTCCTGTCTGTGCCCCTGTCTGAGGGCACTGGTGCACACTTGTGCTGAAGCACCCCAGCTCTGGCAGCAGGCAAGCTCCTACTTGCCATAAGGAAACCTGTTACCCAGTGTCCAAGACCCTGAATGTGCAAAGGCTTTGCTTCAGAGCAGAGACACGGCATGGACAGAAGAATTCTGAATGTCTTTCTATTCCTAGGACCACAAACCCAGAATGAAATGCCTAAATTCACCCAACTGAAGACATTCCCCAGCTTGCAGAAATCAGATCCCTGCCTGTCACCTGCCAGGTGTCCTGTCTAATGATGGAACAACAAAAGGTGATTCTCATGGCCAACTCTTTTCCCAAGAGGAGAAATAACACTGCTGGAAAGTAGTGTCTCTCCCCAGCTGAGGGAGGGAACATCAGTGATTCCTTCAGCCTGTTTCACAGCAGGTTCCCCTGGAGCCCCAGAGACACCTGGAGGGAGCCCAGAGAGGGCAGAGATAGTGGTGCCTTGGGCTGGTCCTGTGCTGCTGAGCTGGGCTGGGCTCCTGGGACAGAGGGAGCTCGTGGGAAGTGGGCAGCACTGCAGAGAGACAGCTCTGCCCAGGAGCAGCAGCTCTGCAAAGCGCAGCAGGGCTGAGGGCACTGCCTGCAGGCACGGAGGGGACATGAGTGAGGCAGAGACAAGTTAAAGGCAGGCATGAGTGGGAAGATGGCTGAGACCTCGCTGAGGGAGAGATCTTCAAAGCCCTCTACATGGTAAGTCTCTGGATGCAGGGCAGCGTACCTTGTGTTCCTGGAGGGATCTCCAAAAACTGGCACATCCCACAGCCTATGGGATCTTTCAGGAGGACTCTCACAGTTTCTCTATTGGAGAGGAGGAGGATGTGCTCCAGAGCAGGGCTTCCCTGCTGCACCATCAGAGGGACGGGGCATGGCTGCTGCCTTCTCCCAGGGACAGACGCAAGGTGTGAATCTCGGTGTGCAGCCAGGGATGCCCGAGTCTGTCCTTCAGAGCAGGGTCCCTGCACCCCAGGGGGCTGTGATCCAGGGCAGGGACTCTGCTGCCTGCCAGGGTCAGCACTCAGCCTGCCTGGGGAGCTCCCCACGGTGTTGTGGGGAGAAGCTGTGCAAGGAGTGACCCCTGGCCAGGCAGGGTTCTTCTGCTGTTGAGAGGGTGCTGCATGGGACAACGCTGCTCTCAGATCCAGCTCATGCCCAGGTCATTTCCAAGGGGACTTTTCATGAGTACAGTCAGGGTTTCCTGCTTGAGTCTGTGCTTTCCTGAATCTATGCTTCCACTTTTCTCTGGCTTGGCTTGATGGGCATGGAAACTCAGCTGTGCAGGTTAGAGAAGGGGCTGAGACTCCTAGACCATCACCCTGGGGTCTACTAGGAAGCTCAGCAAGTACCTTCACCCCCCACCAGCCTAGAGCTAAAACTGGTATCACCTTTCCAGTTTCATCAGGGTTTGCATGACCTGCTCGTTGGCCCCTGCACACACACACAGAGGCTGCAGGGCAGAGCTGGGCACACAGGGGCTGGGATAGGGTCTGGGAGCACTGGCAGGGAAGAGATGTGGGGCCAGAGAAACAGATCCCAGCAGGGACAGCACAGGCAGTAGAGACATGGGCAGGGAGGGAGGGAAATGCTAAGGGAAACCCTGCTGCAGAGGAGATATGGGCGCCTGCCAGCCATGCCCTGCAGTACAGATGCCTTCCCTGAGCAACACCCTTCTTGTCTCCTCTCCCACTTAGCAAAGCCCTCAGCCAGCCCATGGCGTCTAGGGTGTTAGTCACCTCCTCGTCCCTCTGCCAGCAGGAGAGATGAAGTGCATTTCCCACTGACCAGGGGCTGAAGGTTATCAGCATCTGGGAGGGTGTCGTGGTTTAACCCCAGCCAGCAACTAAGCACCACGCAGCCACTCTCTCACTCCCCACCAGTGGGATGGGGGAGAGCATCAGAAGGGTAAAAGGGTGAAAACTCGTGGGTTGAGATAAGAACAGTTTAATAATTGAAGTAAAATAAATTAGACCAGTTAAAATAGGCAAAGCAAAAACCGTGCACGCAAACACAGCAAAACAAAGAATTCATTCACTACTTCCCATGGGCAGGCAGGTGTTCAGCCATCCCCAGGAAAGCAGGGTTCCATCATGCGTAACGGTTACTCAGGAAGACAAACGCCATCATACCCAATGTCCCCCCTTCCTTCTTCTTCCCCCAGCTTATATACTGAGCATGACGTCATATGGTATGGAATAGCCCTTGGGCCAGTCTGGGTCAGCCCTCCCCCCGGCTGTGCCCCCTCCCAGCTTCTTGTGCACCCGGCAGAGCAGGGGAAGCTGAAAAGTCCTTGACCAGTGTGAGCGCCCCTTAGCACCTATTTAGCAACAGCTTAGCACTACTTAGCAAGAACCAAAGCATCAGTGTATCATCGACATTGTTCTCATCCTAAACCCAAAACACAGCCCCATACCAGCTACCAAGAAGAAAATTAACTCTATCCCAGCTGAAACCAGGACAGAGGGGCTATGCAGTGCTGGGTAAGGGAAAGGCTTTCCTGAGTGTCCCTCTGCCTCTCCCAGTGCCTCCCTCAGCTGCTCTTGGTGTTGATGTCAGGCTCTCTGAGAATAATAGTTTCAGCTGCAGTCGGGCATGGATCTTGTGGGTCCTCCCATTCAGATGTGTTTAAGGCAATGAGGTGTCCAGCTTTCCTCTAACCTGTGAAGCTCTGGGCAATGCAGTCTGTGAGGCTAGGAAATGAGCTGATTTTCCCTTAATCAGATGCCATCATTAGCACACTTGGCTATCTCCTTGGGGTGTCCTTCCAAACTGCCAGATGCCTTCCAGGATGCACAATGAGCCATGTGTGTCTTTGGCTAGAAATGGGGTGCTAAGACCTTGAGAAACGGGAAGACATTTAGTGGTCTGCAGTGGATGCCTTTGCTCTCAGCACTGTCTGGTGACTTTTCAGGAAAACGTGGGAGTGTGATCACCCTCCATCTCAGAAAGGTGCAAGCACTGGGCAGCTGGGAACAACACGGAGGGACAGACCAGCACCCCTCACTCTTCACTAAACCATAGGCAATCCTCTTGTCTTGTAGGACTCACTCTGTTCTCCCTGAGTGCAGCAGAAATGCTGAGGGTTTCTGACACGCAAACACACTCCCCAGGGGAGAATGAGGGGAGATGTAAAAATAACCTCTCGAACTGCCTTCTGCCATCCCCGTTGCTTAGCGCTGGCAGTGCAGATGCAGACAAGCTCTTCTGTTTTGGGAGCAGTTTCATCTGATAAAGTCAAAAACTAACACTGGCTCCTGCCCCCACCGTTCCCATGAACTCACTGCTGTACAGCAGGGTTGATTCCTCAGCCATCAGCGGGCACAGCACGCGCTCCTCACCACACACTGAACCAGCACCAACCAGAGTTCCAGCCACAGAGCTGAAGGAAGGTCTCCTAGAAAGGCAAAAGGGAGGGTGTGTGCAGCAGGGGAGGGTTTATGGGAAATGGCTTTGATTTTGCTCAGAGAAGTCTCCCTTATCGTCTCACCACCTTTTCCTCCTTAGACAGTGCCGCATGCCCAGAGGAAGCAAATATCCAACGCCAGCTCCATTGCCGAGTTCCTCCTGGTATTCACACACACACGGGAGCTGCAGCTCGTGCACTTCTGGCTCTTCCTGGGCATCTACCTGGCTGCCCTCCTGGGCAGTGGCCTCATCATCACCGCCGTAGCCTGTGGCCACCGCCTCCACACTCCCATGTATTTCTTTCTCCTCAACCTGTCCCTCCTTGACCTGGGCTCCATTTCCACCACTGTCCCCAAAGCCATGGCCAATTCCCTCTGGGACACCACGGCCATCTCCTATCAGGGATGTGCTGCCCAGGTCTTTCTGTTTGTCTTTTTCATGGCAGCAGAGTTTTCTCTTCGCACTATCATGTCCTATGACCGCTACGTTGTCATCTGCAAACCCCTGCACTATGGGACCCTCCTGGGCAGCAGAGCTTGTGTCCACATGGCAGCAGCTGCCTGGGGCAGTGGGTTTCTCAATGCTGTGCTGCACATGGCCAATACATTGTAAATACCACTCTGCCAAGGCAATGCCATAAACCAGTTCTTCTGTGAAATCCCCCCACATCCTCAAGCTCTCCTGCTCACACTCCTGCCTCAGGGAAGTTGGGCGTATTGTGGTTAGTGTCTTAGCATCACGTGGTTGTTTTGTTTTTATCCTGCAGTCCTATGTGCAGATCTTCAGGGCCGTGCTGAGGATCCCCTCTGAGCAGGGACAGCACAAGGCCTTTTCCACGTGCCTCCCTCACCTGGCTGTGATCTCCCTGTTTGTCAGCACTGCCATGTTTGCCTACCTGAAGCCCCCTTCCATCTCCTCCCCATCCCTGGATCTGGTGGTGTCAGTGTTGTACTCAGTGGTGCCTCCAGCAGTGAATCCCCTCATCTACAGCATGAGGAACAAGGAGCGCAAGGATGCAGTTTGGAAACTGATGACTGGATGTTTTTCTGAAGCAATAAACTGTCCATTTTCTTATGCATATCACTCATAGTGTAGCTCATTACAGGCTCAGCCTGTCTTCTGGAGGTTTTGGTGGTGGTGGTGGAGGGTTTTTTGCTCTGTTTTATATGTGATAGTGTTGTGCACAAAGAAATGTCATTCTTCATACCATTTCAAATTCCTTATCTACCTTTCTAGTGTTACCCAGAGAGCGTTGAAAAGACTGTTGAAATAAGAGCCATGTTCTTTGTGCAATAAAAAAAAAAAAAAAAAGCCTGCAGCAACTTCTTTATCTGAGATCCTTTTTCTGAGACGTCTTCTGGTGCTGCAGTGGCAGTGCCTGTGTGCAGAGGTGGAGGGGAAAAGAGTGCTGGCACAGCAGCACTGCCAGGGAGCACCAGCGCTTGGTCTTTCTGGAGCCGTTCTCTTTTAAATTCCACACTCTCTTTCTGAGCCCCTGTGTTGGTGTAAGGAAGGATTGCTCTTGCAGCTTGGTCACAGGCCTTTTGTGTGGCAGTCCTGTGATTGCACGCAGTGACAGGCAATGGGCACTTTTTTGGCAGAGCTGACCTCCATAATCGAGCTTCCACCATACAAGGGGATCTCCTGATGGCAGTGCCTGAAAGCTCAGGTTTTCTCCAAAGTTTCTCTCAAGAACAAGGAAAGTGCCCTCAAGAGGAATATACGATTGAACAGCTAAATGGTTTGAGTATTCAGGGTGGGAGCATGTGGCAGTGTCCTTGCACAGGCAGATCTCCTAGGGGAGATAGGAAGGACCAGCAGAGCAGGCCCTGGTCTGTGCCCGTGTTCACTGGACACCCCAGGGAAGCTGCCCGACAGCAACCGCCACAGGCCAGCCAATAACAATCACCATTTCCAGCACCTGACTCTCACCCCTGCTCATACAGGTTGTTTATCCCTCCACAGTGGGACACCGAATGACTAGTTTGGAAGTCCATGTTTGTGTTGTACAGATGTAAGATCATGGAGCAGATCCTCCTGGAAGACGTGTCAAAGCATATGGAAGAGAGGGAGGTGATTAGAGACAGGCAACATGGCCTCACAAAGGGCAAATTGAGCCTGACTAATCTCATGTCCTTCTGCCATGGGGTAACTGCCTCAGTGGAGAAGGGAAGAGCTATGGATGTCATCTACCTAGACTTCTCTAGGTCCTTTCGTATGGTCCCCCACAACATTCTTGCTGCTGAATTGGAGAGGTATGGGTTTGACGGACGGACTGATGGATGGACTTCCTGGACAAGGAACTGGCTAGATGACCGCATGCAAATAGTTACAGTCAATGGCTCAATGCCCAAATGGAAACCAATAACACAGGGTGTCCCTCAAGGGTCCGTACTGGGACCAGTACTATTTAATATCAGTGACAGAGAGAGTGGGATTGAGCGCACCCTCAGCAAGTTTGCAGAGGACACCAAGCTGAGTGGGACAGCTGATTCACTTGAGGGGAGGGATGCAATCCAGAGGGACCTGGACAGGCTTGAGTAGGGGGTCCGTGCAAACCTCATGAAGTTCAACAAGGCCAAGTGCAAGGCCATTCACCTGGGTCGGGGCAATCCCCACTGTCAGTAAAGACTGGGAGGTGAATGGACTGAGAGCAGCCCTGCAGAGAAAGACTTGGGGATATTGGTGGGTGAAAAGTTGGACATGGGCCAGTAATGTGCTCTTGCAGCCCAGAAAGCCAGCTGTATGCTGGGCGGCCTAAATAAAAGCATGGCCAACAGGTTGAGGGAGGTGATTCTCCCCCTCTAGTCTTGTGAGACCCCAGCTGGAGCACTGCGTCCAGCTCTGAGTTCCCAAGGACAAGAAAGACATGGACCTGTTGGAGCAAGTCCAGAGGAGAGCCACAAAAATGATCTGAGGGCTGAAACACTTCTCCTATGAAGAGAAGCTGAGAGAGTTGGGGTTGTTCAGCCTGGAGAAGGGTCTGGCAAGACCTTCTTGCCTCCTTTCAGTATATTAAAAGGGCTTATAGGAAAGATGGAGAGAGAATTTTTATGAAGGCCTGTAGTGACAGGCCAAGGGGCAATGGTTTTAAACTGAAGGAGGTTAGGTTTAGATTGGACATAGGGAAGAAATTTTTTTATGAGGGTGGTGAGACAAGGTGACCTGCTTAGTGGATGAGGGGAAGGCTGTGGACGTTGTCTACTTGGACATTAGTAAGGCCTTTGACACTGTCTCCCACAGCATTCTCCTGGAGAAGCTGGCTGCTCACGGCTTGGATGAGTGCACTCTGCACTGGGTTAAAAACTGGCTGGACGGCTGAGCCCAGAGAGTGGTGGTGAATGGAGTCAAATCCAGTTGGTGGCCGGTCACGAGTGGTGTTCCCCAGGGCTCAGTGTTGGGGCCGGTCCTGTGCAATATCTTCATCGATGATGTGGATGAAGGGATTGGGTGCACCCCCAGTAAGTTTACAAATGTCACCAAGTTGGGCAGGAGTGTTGATCTGCTGGAGGGTAGGAAGGGACTACAAAGGGATCTGGACAGCCTGGATCATTGGGCAGGGGCCAACTGTATGAGATTCAACAAGGCTCAGTGCCGGGTTCCTGCACTTGGGTCACAACAACCCCATGCAATTCTACAGGCTTGGGGTGGAGGGGCTGGAGAGCTGCCTGGCGGAAAAGGACCTGGGGGTGTTGGTTGACAGCTGGCTGAACATGAGCCAGCAGTGTGCCCAGGTGGCCAAGAAGGCCAATGGCATCCTGGCTTGTATCAGGAATAGTGTGGCCAGCAGGACCAGGGAGGTGATAGTGCCCCTGTACTCGGCACTGGTGAGGCCGCACCTCGAGTGCTGTGTTCAGTTTTGGGCCCCTCACTACAAGAAGGACATCGAGGTACTAGAGCTTGTCCAAAGAAGGACAACAAAGTTGGTGAAAGGTCTAGGGAACAAGTAGTACGAGGAGCAGCTGAGGGAACTGGGGTTGTTTAGTCTGGAGAAGAGGAGGCTGAGGGGCAACCTTATTGCTCTCTACAACTCCCTTAAAGGAGGTTGTAGCGAGGTGGGGGTCAGTCTCTTCTCCCCAGTAACAAGCGATAGGACAAGAGGAAAGAGCCTCAAGCTGCACCAGGGGAAGTTTAGGTTGGATATTAGGAAAAACTTCTTCACCGAAAGGGTAGACAGGCATTGGAACAGGCTGCCCAGGGAAGTGATTGAGTCTCCATCCCTGGAGGTATTTAAAAGACGGGTAGACGTGGTGCTTGAGCATATCGTTTAGTGGTGGACTTGGCAGTGCTAGGTTAACGCTTGGACTCGATGATCTTCAGGGTCTTTTCCAACCTTAACAATTCTATGATTCTATTGTTCTACGATTCTATGACAGTGAAAGAGGTTGCCTAAAGAAGTTGTGGCTGCCCCATCCCTGGAAGTGTGCAAAGTCAGGCTGGATGAGGCTTTGAGCTCTCTGATCTAGTGGAAGATGTCTCTGCCCATGGAAGTCTGTTTGGACTAGATGATCTTTAAAGGTGCCCAAGCCTTAGAGAAATCCTCCTCTCCCTCATGATCTGCCCTGTGACTGGTGTTGGGAACACCCTCATCATTGTGCTGGTGGTGGACAACTTGAAGACTTGCTATAGCTCCACCACCATGCCCCTGACCTGACCACACTGCTGACCAGACTGGACACACCACCATCTCTGCTGACAGCGGTGTTAGTAGTACTTGCTGCACCTTTTGCATGTACAGAGTGTTTCCTGCTGGTGGCCACATCCTACGATCAGTACTGGGCTGTGTGCCACCTGCTTCTCTCTGCAAGACTCATGGCCTGGAAGGTCTGTTTTGGGAAGGCAGCTACACCTTGGCTAGAGGGGTTTCTCTCATCTACAGTAGTCACTTCATTCTTGTCCCAGATACAGGTCTGTGGCTCCAGTGCAGTGCACCACTTCTTCTGTGATTTCACTGGAGCTCTCCTGCAGTGACAGCATGACACTTTTGCTCTTTGCTCTCATAACCTGCTGTCCCGATCCAATGTCGGGGGAGGTTTCGATACGATCCCAAGGACGAGATTAAGACGCTGGAATTGGTCAGATGTCGTACAACCTTTTACTTTTATTTGAGGGGAGAAGAGAATGGAGGGAGGAGGGAGGGCAAGGGTGGAGAGGAAAAGAATAGGGGGGAGAGAGAGAGAAAGAGAAGGAGGAGTTTATCACCACCACTTCGAGTCCGATGATCTTCCGCTGGATCTTCGGTGGCCTCAGGCTTCGTCGGGGACGGGTGGGGGCGGGGGGGCCTTGAGGGTGCAGGAACGGAAGGAGTGGTCTTGCGCGTGCCGCCGCCGCCCCCGCCGAGGGGCACGTGTGCTCCTTATGTAGGGGCTCTAACGGATGCGCGGTTCACAAATGCGTACGTGCGGTTCGCCACGGACGTGCTGCCCCCGCCTCTGCTCTTTTCGCGCCTTTAGTCCCTGCCTCAGCTCTTTTCGTGCCTTTAGTCCCTGCGCAGGCGCACGAGGTTGTTTTTCTCAAAACTGTGGAGAAGAGGGTTTTCTCGAAGCGCGACGCTGGATGGTGCTACAGCGGCAATGTCGAGACAAAACTGCATTTGGTACCGGTTCTCTACACCACCCAGTGGCTCGACATTGCAGCGTGGTGGCATAAGGGAGAGAGAGAAAGACAAAACAAGGGAGAAAGAAAGAAACGCAGAGTTGAGAGAGTTGAGGATAAGGGTGGAGGAAAATTGTGGGAAGGAAAAAGGGAATAACATTGTTTCGGGTGAAGGAATGTCTTGATAGAGGTTAACTGAGGTACTGCTCAATGCAAGCTCATTCTCGAACGACTTCAACAATTCTTCAGCTTTGAAGGGTAAACATTGGAAATAGGGTTAACAATAACTGGCAATACGCAGTTTCTTCCTTCAGAAGGAAGTGGGAACGGGTTTAAGTGATGGGTACTGAGGTTGGTTGTGGCTGATGGATGGTACAGATCTTTGTTACACCATCAGGTGGAGCATTAGGAACAAATTGCATGTTTGACACAATGTGTTGAATTAATTGACTAAAACATGGAATTATACAGAGTAGGAACAGTAAGGTGGCAGTTGCACATAGCAAATACAATATTAATTGTTTGACCCATGGTGCCCCTGGTAACCAGGACCACAAATCGCCATTCCAACCGCTCCAGGTTTGAACAGGGACGTGGGCTATTTTCCTGATATCTTGGGTCAGTTGGAGAACTATTTCTCCCACGTCATCATTTCTAGACAGCAGTTAGAGATATTTAATTTTCCACACACCTCTCCCTCCTCAGCCAACAAACAATCTAAAACCATACGGTGTTGAAGGATTGCCGCGCGCACCCGTTGAGACCGTTGAGTTAATAGGTATGGCATCAGCGGCCCTGTTGGTGATAATTTCTAGGGCCGCTTGTAGTCCGATTATTCGATTTAGATTATAGATTGGTTCTCTTGCCCCTGCAATGGGCTCATTCCGATTCCAGGTTGCTGGCCCATAACCTTCAATTATTCGCTTGGGGGGCCATTCGTCATTCCCCCATTTTTGTGTCCCACCTAAATTTACCTTGGTAGACCGCGTCTTACGGGCAATACTTCTATCCCGGAGGTTATCATACACTTTTACGCCTAATTGGGGTCCACCAGTTTCCGGCAAGAGGAAAAACAGGGGCCTTATGATCCCTATATAACAAACTCCCGACCACCCCGCGGGTAAGAATTTATACGCCGTATTCCCACAGATCCAATAATGCCCTTTTTTGGCTCTATTTCCCTGAGCAAATGGCCCATCTTTCCCTGGTGGAAACTGAAAATAAGTTGTGTCTTTGTCACCCAGAGGGCTGAAAAAGGTGGTTGCCCCATCCCTTATTCGGCCGGTGCAATACCAAGCCCCATGAGTAGTGAACATTTAATATTTACTTTTTGCAAAGAAAACTAAACGATTACGTTTTCTAAGCAAGTACAAGATTTCATGTTACTTGGCTATTAAATTTTCCCATATACAGGACTATTTAATGATGAAAATAGAGGAAGATCAAAAAAGTAAGAATTATATATATAGTACATCATAGGTTGAAATTCTTGAAATGTCCAACATAAATAGGTATCATTGGAAAGTTATTGGGTATTTTTTATTAAATAAACACACATACATATATATGCTTAGACATGCACCAGACAATTAGATGTCTTTGTACTATTGCATAAAGACTGTAGTGCACTGAAACATCTAATATTTAGCCTATTTGCCATAAATATTAAATCTTGAATTATTCATAGAGCTTCAATGAAGTACAAACATGTATGCACACATATGGACCACCAATTATAAAAACTGATATACACAGTGGTATATTCTAATGGGTTGGTGTCCCTGAGTTAAAATGATCCAAAGTAGCAGGTGCATCGTGGTCATATCACCGCCCTTAAAAAACAAATAGGAACAAACTCGCTCCTTGGGTTAGAAGGAGGGAATAATCCATTTGGTGTGGATTTTGTCGGTTCTCCCACTGGTATCTTTTGCTTTCCATGTATGTTTGTTTAAGGGAGTATCTAATATGAGAGGCACAGCTCCCACGGTGGGAAGCTCGACCAGAACCAGCTGGCCGGGAGAGTAAGATGATGCACCAGGGCAATTGGGGTTTCGAGAGACGGGTACCATGGTTGGCCCCTGTGGACAAAATGCCGCAATTTTCGGGCACCTGTTTGTACCCCAGTGATTATTGACATTGGCTACTGCCTCCCCCACCCGCTTGGCCCATCCTGGTTGGTGGGGTTTAGTAGGTCTCCCTTATTATTACAGGTGAGTTGTCTGATAAACATCCACCCTCCGTCTCCCTCCTCACCCTGAGGGGGCGGAGGTTTTAGTTTCCCGCCACTCTTTTCGTCCTTCTTAAACCCTTCCTCCCTGTCCAATGCTGGCGCAGAAGGTGGGTTCGGTTTGGGAGGGGGTCCTTGCCTGGACCACCTCCGCACCAAGAGCTTCAACTTTTTGGTGGGGAGCCCATCCATCAAGTCTCGGGGCACCCCCTTTTGCAGCCCCATTTGCCACAATCCTTGTCGGAATGGGGGTTTCTCCCTTTGTGTTAGGTCGGGGCTTCTCCCCGAAAAAGCCAGTGATTTATTTGCTGGCCTCGCTGCCCGCACGGCCCTAGTTTCTACCTTTTGGTAAGTCCTGTCTACTGGCCCATATTGCCTCCCGTAGTTTATTAGTTCCTGAGCTATCTCCCCCCAGGTCCACACCTTCCTCCCCCACTGCCGCTGTTCGGGGGTTACCGTTCCCTCCAGGGCACCTGCGATTTGCTCTTCGCGAGGCACATTTTGGATTCTCCCCTGTAATTGGATCCCGATAGGTTTTAGCGAGTTGGGGAGTCCTCTTATCAGCGGCGTCAGCTGCCCGGGTTCTACCGGTAACAACATCGGAGAGCTTAAATTTGGCTTAAGTTCCTGGTCATACATCATTTGCAGGCATGCTGCCTTCTGTACGTTTTCTAGTAGTTGCTCAACCGAACCAGTTATAGCCAGGGGATCCCCCCTTTCTAATGGGTTCAGCCCCCCCGCCCAATATGCTGCCCTCTGGGTCAGAGACCATGGGGCCCGGCGATTGCCTGTTGTGAGGAAGACGCCCGGGCCCCAATACCCCTCTGCTTCCTTTTCCAATAGCATGATCCCGTCCCCACCCGACAGGGATATCCTCCACACATATTCGGTTTCAGACTCCCTCGCCGTCCTAGCAAAATCCTTTCGGAGTTTAACCAGTTCGGTGGCGGTAAAAGGGATTTCTTTGGTTACAACTTGGGGATGGTTGTCGCTATCGTCCTCATATATGTATTCTGTCTTTACTAGCGGGCACATATGGGGGGTGTTATCCACCGTCTCCCTTAATCGCTTTAAATCTTTCTGGGGGTAGATTTGGCGTACCCCTTTCTCCTCCAGCATTACCTCTGCCTCAGCGAGGGTGTCTGCCTCCCTCAGGAGCTGAACCCTCAGCTCCTCCTTCAAAATCATATTTTGGCGCTTCTCCTCCTCTAGCGCCCGTTTGGTCTCTAGTAGTTGCTCTCGCAGCGGCGCTATCGCCGCTTGCAACACAGCGGCCACAGCCTCTGATTGGCAGGGTGCTCGTTTCTTGTCCTCCACCGCCACTGCCAGACACACTCCTAACACAGCACAAACAACAGCCTTCCCTTTGCCCTTCTTCACTCTAGCTTCTTTATGCAAAACCGCTATTCGGTCCATAACACTTTGCAGTTGCAACCAATGGTCCCGTGCCCAATCTTGTCCCGGGGCACATGTCCTCCTTATGTAGGGGCTCTCACGCATGCGCGGATCACAAATGTGTACGTGCGGTTCGCCACGGACGTGCTGCCCCCGCCTCTGCTCTTTTTGTGCCTTTTGTCCCTGCCTCGGCTCTTTTCGCACCTTTAATCCCTGCGCAGGCGCACGAGCTTGTTTTTCTCAAAACTGTGGAGAAGAGGGTTTTCTCGAAGCGCGACGCTGGATGGCGCTACAGCGGCAATGTCGAGACAAAACCACATTTGGTACCAGTTCTTTACACCCCCACAATCTCCTTCTCTCTAAATTGGAAGGATATGGATTTGATGGGCAGACCATTGAGTGGACAGCAAACTGGCTGGGTGGTCGCATCCAGAGCGTAGTGGTCAATGGCTCGATGTCCAGATGGAGATCAGTGACGAGTGGTGTCCCTCAGGGGTCCGTACTGGGGTCAGTGCTGTTCAATATCTTCAACAATGACACAGAGACCGGGATTGAGTGCACCCTCAGCAAGTTTGCAGATGACACCAAGCTGAGTGGTGCAGTTGACACACCTGAGGGACGGGATGGCATCCAGAGGGACCTGGACAGGCTGGAGAGGTGGGCCTGTGTGAACCTCATGAGGTTCAACAAGGCCAAGTGCAAGGTCCTGCACCTGGGTCGGGGCAATCCCCAGTATCAATACAGGCTGGGGGATGAAGGGATTGAGTGCAGCCCTGCCGAGAAGGAGTTGGGGGTACTGGTAGATGAAAAGCTGGACATGAGCCTGCAATGTGCTCTCGCAGCGCAGAAAGCCAAGCGTCTCCTGGGCTGCATCAAAAGAAGCGTGGCCAGCAGGTCAAGGGAGGGGATTCTGCCCCTCTACTCCTCTCTGGTGAGACCCCGCTTGGAGCACTGCCTCCAGCTCTGGGGTCCTCAGCACAGGAAGGTCACAGAGCTGTTGGAGAGGGTCCAGAGGAGGCCACAAAAATGATTAGAGGGCTGGAACACCTCTGCTATGAGGAAATGCTGAGAGAGCTGGGGTTGTTCAGCCTGGAGAAGAGAAGGCTCTTCAACAAGAGACCTTCTTGCAGCCTTTCAGTATTCAAGGGGGCCTCCAAGAAAGATGGAGATAGTCTTTTTAGCAGGGCCTGTAGCGATAGGACAAGGGGTAATGGCTTTAAACTAAAGGAGGGTAGATTTAGACTGAAAACAAGGAAAAACTTTTTCGTGATGAGGGTGGTGAAACACTGTAAGGGGTTGCCCAGAGAGGTGGTAGATGCCCCATCCCTGGAAACATTCAAGGCCAGGCTGGATGGGGCTCTGAGCAACCTGATCAAGTTGTAGATGTCCCTGCCTATTGCAGGAGGGCTGGACTAGGTGACCTTACAAGGTCCCTTCCATCCCAAAGCATTCTATGATTCTATGATTCCATGTTCCCTCCCTTAGCTGGGGAGAGACACTTACTCCCAGCAGTGGCATTTCTTCTGTCAGGACAAAGATTTGGGCATGAAAATCACGCTTTATTTTCCCATCATTAGACAGGACACCCAGAGAGGGACAGGGAATGATCTCCTTTACCCCTGCTGAGGGAAGGGATTCAGCTGAGTCAGTCAAGGCATCTCCTTCTGGGTTTGTAGTCCTGGGGCTAGAAGGGGACTAAACTTTATCCCATGCCTGCCACAACCCCACAGGTGGTGGGTTTCTTCTTGCCTCAGTTCATACATGTGCACAAAATAGGCTCCTGCATGTGAGTTCCTTGTCTCAGCTCCCATGCTCATTACTGGGGGTGGAGGCCAGGAGGGAGTTGTTCACACACAAACACCTGGTGACATTGGAGCTGCCAGAGGTGGTCAGGCAAAAATGCCAGGAGGCCTGCGTGGAGGAACAAGGAACTCCTGGCCAAACTCAGACATGAAAAGGAGCATAGAGAGGGTGGAAGCAGGGACAGGTAACCTGGGAGGGATACAGAGAGACTGTCCAAGCATGCAGAGACGCAGTCTGGAAAACCAAAGCCCAAGTAGAATTGAATCTTATGAAGGATGTTAATGGCAACAGGAAGGGTTTCTGTACTGACGGAGCTGACAAAAGCTATGGCAAAAGCTCTGAAAACAGTGGGTGCACTGCTGAAGGAGGCAGGGGAGCTATTGACACAGGACATGGGAAAGGCCATGGTACTGAATGCCGCCTTCACCTCCTCCTTTACTGGCAAGACAGGCCTTCAGCAATCCCAGGTCCCAGAGACCAGTGGGGAAAGTCAGGAGCCAGCAGCCATACCCCTGGTGCAAGAGGATCAGGTCAGGGAATACGTAAGCAAACTGGACATAGCTAAGTCTCTGGGCCCTGATGGGATGCAGCCACGAGTGCTGAGGAAGCTGGCAGATGTCATTGCGAGGCCACTCTCAGTAATATTTTACCAGTCATTGAAACTGGGGGAAGTGGCCGAAGAGTGGAGGAAATCCAATGTCAGTCCTATCTTCAAGAAGAGCAAGAAGGAGGACCCAGGGAACTAGAGGCCACTCAGCCTCACCTCTCTCCCTGGCAAGGTGATAGAGCAGTGAATCCTGGAAACTGTATTTCCAGGCACATCGTACTGGTTTTGGCTGGGATGGAGATAATTTTCTTCATAGCAGCCCGTATGGTGCTATGTGTGGGATTTGTGACCAAAACAGTGTTGACAACACCCCAGTGTTGTAGCTAGTGCTGAACTGGGTTTGCACAGCATCAAGGCCTTCTCTGCTTCTCTCCCTTCCTCCGCAGCGAGTAAACTGTATTTGTGGATGAGGGAAGAGCAGGGCACGTCACTTAGCAAGGCAAAGCTTCACACTGTGTCTTGGCGTCCAGGTGCAGGTTTTGGTAGCGGGGGGGGGCTGCAGGGGTGGTCTCTGTGAGAAGAGACCAGGGGCTGCCTCCATGCCAGACAGAGCTGCTTCCAGTTGGCTCCCAACAGACCCATCGCTGGCGAAAGCTGAGCCCATCAACGAGGATGGTGGAACCTTAGTGAAAGTGTATTTAAGAAAGGTCACAACCGCCAAAGTGGGAGAGGAGTGAGGGAAACAATAGTGGGAGAAACAGCCCTGCAGGCACCAAGGTTGGTGAAGAAGGAGGTGCTTCAAGCACCAGAGCAGGTTCCTTGCAGCCCATGGCAGAGAGCACGGTGGAGAAGGTAAGCCCTGCAGTCTGTGGAGGACCCAGCACTGGAGACGTAGGATATTTCCTGCAAGAATGGTGGCTTGAGGAGAGCCCATGCTGGAGCGAGTTCATCTCAAAGGACTGTAGCCCACAAGACGGACCCCATGGGAAAAGTGTGAGAAGGAAGGAGCAGCAGAGAGGACCTGTTCTGGACTGACCACAGCCTCCATTGCCCATCCCCCTGCACTGCTCAGGGGTAGAAGAGTTGGGAACAAAGGGCATGAAGCTGAACTGGGGAAAAAAGGGTGGTGGGAGGGAGGCCTTCCAGGGGGAAGGAGATAAGGTCTTCCACCAGCCCCACGCTTCTTCCACCTCGAGCCTTTGCAGCTGCCCATGCCTGGCCTGCCCACTTACCTTTGCCACTGTCACATTTGTACAAGGCCCCCACACATCTTGGCACAGCCAGTGCGAGCTGGCCTCCACCAAACGTGGAGCCCACGGGGCCTTGGAGGCAGGGAGGGGCCAGGTCCCCTCTGCCGGAGGCTGGGCACAGCTTTTCCCTGGGAACCTCCCTGAGGAGCCTCCTCCTGTGTGTCAGCCTGGGGCCTGGCACCGCTGCCACAGGGACAAGGGCTGGGGGGGCAAGGCAGGGCTGAAGTAGCTCAGCTGGGAGAGCGTTAGACTGAAGATCTAAAGGTCCCTGCTTCAACCCCGGGCTTCAGCAATCATTTTCTCCCTTACATTTTTCCAGATATTGCCTTCCTTCTTCCAGCCTGCCCCAGCCCTGCTTGCTCCTTCACCTCTTGCCAGAGCACCATCGCGGCTCTGTAGCTGTCGATCTGTGGCTTAGAAGGAGCCTTCCTCCAGCACCAACATCCCCAGCCCCTCCCTGGGCAGGATTCTCCCTTCAGTGCTCCTCTGGGGTGGTCTCCAGCTGTCCCTCCTTCCCTGCTCCACAGGGATCGAGATCTCTCCTCTGCGGGGTCTCTGCAAAGACCCTGTCTCTCTCCTCTTTGTCATTCTCAGTGGTGCACAGACTGGTCCCATCCTCACACACCTCCTTCACCTGGACCCCATTTCCCAGACCAGAGGCCACCATCCCTGCAGTCCCAGGGAGATGCACTCCCTGGAGCTGAGTCCTGAATGGCAGCATCCTCCCTCCAGAGCTCTGTCGCAGTAAGACCTCTGATGTGCCCAGGACAGCTGACAAAGCCGTGCTGAGGATCATTCAGCTGGTGGTCTCCAGCTGTCCAGCAGCTCCACAGGAGTTTGGCTTTTAAAGTAACTGAGCGCCAGTGAGAGGGCAGGGGGAGGGAGAGACTGTCTGTCCAAGCAAGGTTACTGTCTGTCCAAGCAAGGTTACTGTCTGGCCAGCTTTGAGCATGAGCTTGAAATTGCTTGGCTGCAGGGGCAGTGCCTGCAGGACTCTCACTGCATCCAAAGAGTCCTTCTAGGTTGTTCCTGAGCAAGAACAGGAGAGTCACTGTTAAGGATGGGCCCTGGGGCCATGTGTGCAAAGCAGACTGGATGAACAGCCCATCCCCTTACCTCCACCACTCAACCACTTCAGAAGTTCACAGTGACTGCAGTCTGGGTTTGATTCCCCCAAACCCTCTCTGCCAGGCAGGGGCTCACTGGGGAACAAATCTATGGCACTGGGTGACACAACTGCCCCAGCTGTAGCACCAGGAGGACACCATCCCTGCGTGTGGCCAAACCGTTGGCCTTTCAGTTAAGAGCTGACCATGCTCACCCACCCTGCCACAGAGACCCTTAGCCCCAGGGAGACGGAAGCTTGCCCTTCCCCCCACCTCCAGGGATGCTGGGGGGCAGAGGGGTGCAGGGGGAGGCCCAGTGCCTGGATGAGGGGCTGTGAGGTTTCTGCTCCTCTGTCCCCTCCACCGCATGCCCTGGGCTGCCATCAGAGCCTGGGGGCACCTCAGCCCAGGGAGGGCATTTCCCTCAGCCTGTTGCTCTGCTCCTGCTCTGGAGTTGGGGACAGATGTGACACAGAGGGCTGTAGCCGTAGGGGGCAGAGGAGGCTCAAGGGAAGGGCTTTGCTCCTCTCCATCAAAACACCCCAGGGTGGGCCAGAGCATGGGAGCAGCGCCTGCAGCAAGAGCCTGCTTCTGCCCCATTGCCCTGCAGAGACGTGGAGGGGCAGTGCTCTGTCGCACAGCCCTGTGCCAGGATCAGTCCGCAGCACAGAGGCAGTCCGGACTTCCCCCATCTCAGGAGGGTTCAAATGCTGTTTTCTGCACACCTGAGCAGAGAGAGCCCGTTTCATGGCATTTTGGGGCCTGAACAATCTGGCCCTGCAGGCTGGGTCTGTGCTCTGGAGCAATGCAGGATCATCCCTGTGCCCCAGATCTGGGCTTGCTCCTGCAGCTCCCGAGGACCTCCCCGAGGCCGTGACAGTGAGACCCCAACCCTCTGCACTGCTGCCCCATGCTGGGCAGAGAACGGCTGTGGGAAGTCCACGGGATAGCAGCGTTTCCAGGGCGAGACCCCCAAGGGGATGGGTGACACACATGGACACTGCAAACACAGCCCCCATCCCATGGGAAACCCCCAGCAGGTCAGGCTCCAGCCCTGCATCTCCACAGGGAGAGATGGGCCCAGGGCTGGGGATGGAGGGGCTGGCTTGGGACCGGGGGCTGCCAGCAGGAAAGCTCTGGGGACCAGGGCAGAGGGGTGTGTGAGCCTGGGCTCCCCCTGGGACCCGCAGGGTCACCCCAGAGGTGGAGGAGCTCCCAGCAGGGAATGGGGCAACACTGCTGTGGGAGGGGAAAGAGCAACTGGGGAACCCTGAGGTGAAGACATGGGCACTCCTGGGACCTTGGAGAGAGACATTTTGGCTGGAAACTGTGGCGGGCAGGATGGAAATGGCTCTGTCAGCAGGAATATTCCACAGGGACCAGGGGGTCTCGCAGCCCCACAATCTGACCCCGAGACTGCTGTCCCTGAGACGTGCCCCTTCCCCACCACCATGTCTTTGTGCTCCGCTCCTCCCAATCAGCCTCAGGGAGACACCCCGACATCGGGCCAGGCAAGCACCAGCTCTGGCTCAAACCCCTAAAGGCTTTTAATATGAACAAATATGGAGGCACGATGCAAAAACAGGGGAATACAAAGAGAGGAAATGCCCAGCTGTTTCTGCTGCCCGTGGGAAAAGGGAGACGGTTCCCTGGTGCTCACGGCTCTCCCAGCTGCACAGACCTCTCCTCCCTCCTGGCTGCACCCAGCTGCATGGCAGGGACGGGCTCTCCTGGCGCGGGGCTCAGGGACTGTTGTGCACTGAGCTCCGGTGTCACAGCCTGTGTGTCCTCAGGGGGATGTGCCAGAGACACCTCTTCAGCATCGTCATAGCCTGTGCTCTCTGGGGACAGGGACCAGGCATCTCTCTCGGCTCCAGGGGCCCCAGCGCATCTCTGGGAGCACAGCTTTGCCCCTGCAAGCACCAAGGCAGCCATTGCACATTCGCCCCATGGGGTGCCCCTCCTGCTCTGTACATCACCTTCCTCCCTTCTCCTCTCCAGTCCGGAGATGTTCAGCTCCCTCTCCCTACCCTGGGCCCTCAAGGAAAAGTCCTGGGGCACAATCCCCCACCCAGGACGTTGGGCTCTCAGTACAGGAAGGATTCATCTGGCACCAGGGATGGCAGCCCAGGAACCAGCAGCGCTCTCTTTCCCTCTCACCTCCAGGTGCATCCCTGGGTCCTGCTGCCTCCTCTCGTGCCCTGGCCATTTCCCAGCCTCCCTGCCCAGGGGCACGATCCTCCCCAGGCTCAGAAACCTCCCTGGCATCATCATAGCCATCTGCTGGGTCACCTCCAGGCAGGACAGGGGCGTCTGAAAGGAGAGGGGAGCTGGTGACAGGGAGAAGATGCATTTGCAGAGCAGAGGATGGGAGGATGTGCAGGGACGTGGGGCTCAGACACCGGTGTTGGCAGCACCACAGGAGACACCCCTCCATGTCCTCCCCAGCTCCAACGGTGACACTGCTGTTCTTCACATGTCTGCAGGGAGGAGAGATCCACTCCTTCCCGCACCCTATTACCTGCTGCTGATTCCGGACCATCCTCCTCCTTGCTGTCCCCGGGGTAGGGCTGCAGCTTGGTCAGGGACCCCTCTGAAGAGGAGCCTGGAGAGAGGCGCAGCGGCTGTTAGGGCAGTGCGCTCTGCTGACCAGGCTTGTGGTCAGTGCTGCTGGGGACGAGGGACCCCCAGAGGCAGGGCTGAGTGGGGAGAAGGGCTCAGGACTCACCCTGCTCCCCTGGGACAAACCCTGTCTCAAAGGGGCTCCCAGAGCTGCCCCGGGACAGCCCCTTCCCTCCCCCCTCAGGTGTCCCATAGGGGTGCAGGGACAGGCAGAGAGGGGCTGTCCCCAGCTGGGAGGGGAAGAACTGGTGGGGAGGAAGCTCCTCTCTTGGGCCCAGGACCTGGCTGCTCTCCCCACAGCCCCCACAGCCCCAGCACTGCAGGGACCATGGGCCAGGGGACTGCAGGGGGTCAGCCATGGGTGGGGGGTGAGTGGGAAGAGCCTGGCAGATGTGTCCCCCGGGAGGAACCCACACCCACCTGAGCCTCTGAACCTCGCCTGCTTCTCCCACGCCGGGCTGTAACCGATCTCCTCATACACGGCCTCAGGGAAGGGCTCCCAAGCTCTCCCAGAGCCTGTGGACAGCAGCAGGGCTGGCCTAGGGACAGGCAGAGACAGGACAGGATCCTGCTCTGCTCCCCCAGCTTTGGTCCTCTGGGCCAGGAAAAAGGCTATCGCCAGAGCACAGCCCTGCTGTGCTGTCTGGTCACTGCTACCACGTCCTCAGTGAGGGCAATGTCCCCATGGACATGGCCTGGGGCAGTGATACCCTCGCACCATCCCCTCAGAAACAGCCCCTGTGCCCCTCTGGCCCCTGGGTCAGGTCCCTCATGCTGAGCTTGGAGCAGCTCCCACCTTTCCTCTCCCCTTTCTGCCCCATGGATCCATAGCATGGCCCCTTCCCTGCATCGGGGAGCTCAGAGTTAAACAGAAGAACATCCTCAGGGTCTTAAACCTTGCTTCCCCGCGTTCCTCCTGGCATCTCCTCTGTCCCACAGCCCCCTCCAGAGCTGCCCAGAATGCTGCCAGTGTGACGCTGCTCCCATCTCCCCCAGCCCAGCTCTGCCATTTCTGTCCTCACCCCATCCCCCGTGTCTGGACTCTCTCTGCCCCTTGCTGCTGGTGGCCCATGGTCAGGCAGTCAAGGAGGCGATGCATGGGAATGAAGGCAGCACACACCCTTATCCCCCCAGCGCTGCCTGTGCCACTCACTCACACCTCACAGCACCCCTGGCCTTGCCAGGAGGCATCATTCCCCACGACCCACCTCCACGCCCAGCCCTGGCGCTTCGCACTTGCCCGGCCAGGAGGGCCAGGACAAGGCAGAGGAGGGCCCCCAGGATGATGCAGATGATGACGGGCAATGAGACTCTCCCGCTGGCAGTCGGACGGCCCCAGGTGGGATCTGCATGGCAGGAGCACAAAAAGGGCAGCACCAGGCCTGGGAGAGGTGGGGGACTGGGACACCCCAGTCCTGACCCCCATTACACCAGGGGTAGATGATCCCAGGAGTGAGTCATGAGGAAGATTCCACCCTGATGGATGACAGAATGACAGCAAAATGACAGCCCTCCCCAACACCCCTGCCCCACTGCTATCCCAGTGCCTCCTCCTGGGAGTTTCACATCCTGGCAAGGAGCCCCTTCCCTCCCGCCATGGGTCACAGCTGGCCCTGAGAAGACCCAGCACCAGCGGGGAGGACAGGTTACCTGGTCGGGGGGTTGGTGCTGCTGTCCTGGGTGCAGCTGCAGAAGAGGAGAAGGAGAGCTGGGCTGAGAGGGTGGGTGTGCAGGTACCAGGGAGCCTCCTCTCTCACACGCCGTGTGTGCGTGCATGTGTGCATGTATCCCTGACACATCCCACCCAAATTGCCCCTCCTGCAAAACTGGTCAGGGTGGCCAGGACAGGGCCCCGGGCCCTGCTCTGGCTATTGGGCAGGATGGCGCAGGGAGCCCAGGAGATGGCCCTGGGGGCTGCAGGGCCCTGCAGGCAGAAGCCAGAGGACATCCAGCCCCACAGAGGCTGCTGCCCACTTGGCACCAGGCTCCCATGCTCCACAAGGACGGCCTTGCTCTCAGGAGCTCTGCCAAGAGCTCCATCAAGGGTCCCAGCCCTGCCGCTCACCTGAGCAGCGCACGGCAGCATCCTCCTTGTGCCGGCAGGCACCGCTGTCCCCAGGCCGAGCCCAGCAGTCCTGCAGAGATGGCTCTGTCCCCCGGCACTCCACCTGCTCCAGCCAGATGGGGCCCGTCCCCTCCCCAAACGCAGCCTCGCCCAGGGCAGACACCACGGGGCCACAGCCCAGCTGCCTGCACACCACCTCGGCATCCTGCATGTCCCAGGAGTCGTCACACACCGTCCCCCAGGAGCCGCGGTGCCAGACCTCCACTCTGCCCGAGCACCCACTCTCGCCTCCCACGGCACGAATCTTCTCCCTGTCTGGAGAAGGCAGAGACCTCCCAGGGCACCGGGACAGCAGGCAGAGCCCTGCCAGGCCAGAGGGGCACGCAGAGGAGCAGCTACCTGTGCAGCTCGTGGAGTTTGGGCACACGGTCCCCAGGGCCGTGGGTGTTTCTGGCCGTCTCCCTGCAGAAGGAAATCCTGCGGTGAAGGGGCTGCTGAAAGGGGTCGTGCAGCAGAGCGTGGGGCTGAGCTCTGCTCACGCCGCCCCGTGCCGCCTCGCTCACAGCAGCAGCTGAACCCCAGTCATTCAGGGGACACGCACGGCAATGTGGGGGACCCTGACTGCTCAGCCCCAGAGGGACCCTGGTTCACAGAGCAGCAGGAGGGTGTCCATGGAGGGGACGCTCCTTGGAGCCCTGGCTGGGCTCTCCTGAGACCTCGCCTGCAGACACCTCTGCCTGCCCCGGGCACTGCTGGGAGCCTGGCTGGCAACTGCTGGGGAATGTGTGGGGCTCTGAGAGCTGAAGTCCCATTTGTACCACCACAAGCAGCAGGGTCTGGCATGTAACGTAACAGCCCCTGTGGGCCCTGTCTCTGCGCTTGACTGTGCCCAGCAGGGAGCAGGAGCTGGGGGGATGCTGGTGCCCGCGGAGCTCCAAATTACCATTGCAGGTGATATGGGTCTCGTCTCGCAGGTCATCACACGACTGTGGGTCCCAGGGAGCAGAAGGACACTGCCAGAAGGAGCTGTTTCTCTCCCCACACTCCACGCGATCCAGCCAGGTGAGGCCAGACACCCTACCATAGGGCAGGCGTGTTTCCAGGGTCCCTCCATCCCCACAGCCCAGCTCCTTGCATGCCAGCGACACCGTTCTGGGAGTCATTGAGTTGGAGCAAACGCTCCCCCATTTGCCATTGTAGAACACCTGCAGGCGCCCGGAGCAGCTGGTGCTGTTGTGCAGCCTCAGGGCCATGAAATCTGGGAGGAAAGAGCCCAGAGGGGAACAGGCTGGTCTGGGGCTATGGGAGCAGAGAAGCCTCTTCACCCCCCAGCCCTCAGCCAGGCAGAGGCACGGCCAGCAAGTCACCCTTTTGCCAGGGGCAGAGAGAAGTCCCTGACGGACAGACACCCATGCCCTCCGCGCTAACCCTTGGGGACAGCTCAGCTTACAAGGGGCCCCCAGTGGGACCGAGGGGGTTTGTGCATGGGTGTCCCCAGGACAGGCTCAGGCAGGGGCTCAGAGGCAGCCAGGGACAGCCTCGGATGTTGCCGGCTCTCCCCTTGTCCTGTCTCCCCGGGCACTGGGCTCCCACCACAGCTCCCAGCACAGACCTGAGCAGACGACTCCTGCGTCCTCTTTGTGCCCGCAGTCGTGCTGCCCCCAGGACCCTGCCGGGCAGTCCCAGAGAGCAGCTTCGGCCCCAGAGCAGTTCACGCTGTCCAGCCATATCTGACCAGAGCCTTCCCCGAACTGAGCGGAGCCAACCGCCTGCACCGCCCCTCCGCAGCCCAGCTGGTGGCAAACGACGGCAGCATCAGACAGGTCCCATTGGTCATCGCAGACAGTCCCCCAGCTGCCCTGGTGGTAGATCTCCACTCTCCCAGCGCAGCGCCCGGGCCCGTTCACCAGCCGGACCTGCCGGCTCCCTGCAGCAGGAAGAAACCCCAGCTGCCATCAGGGGCCGGCTGCCCACCCAGCCCAGAGCCTGGGGGGCCTGTGCAGTGCCACTCACCCCGGCAAACGACCCCCACGTCCTCTGCAATCCCTGCTGCCAGTGCGCTCACGGGCAGGGAGGTGTTGCAGAGGGTCAGGTTGGCCTCGTGCCCTGCGCACCGGACCCCTCGCAGTCCCACGGGACCCGTCCCTCTCTGAGGCTTTGGGGGGTTGTAGGCTCTCTCTGCCTCTCCACACCGCAGCTGCCGGCACACCACGCTGGCCTCCTGCATGTCCCACTGCTCATCCAGGACTCGGCCCCACGTCCCATGCTGGAAGATCTCCACTCGCCCGTCGCACCGGCTCCCTCCACCCACCAGCCGCAGGGCTGTGGAGCTGCCTGGGCCTGGGGAGAGCAGCCATGCCCCAGCCCTCAGCAGCACCAGACAGCCCACAAACCTGCAGCACCTCTCCAGGCTCTCCAACCCTCACAACCCCCTGCAGCTCACCCGCCTGCCCCCAGCCCTCTGCGGTCAGCTTCAGGAGCAGCTTTCCACAGGCTTGCTTCCCCAGTCCCTGAGCCTTCCTGAGCAAGACCCTCTCTTTGCTCTTGGTGGGGCAGAGCCACCCAACACGGCCCTGCTGAGGCAGATGGGGCAGCTCCTGCAGGAGGGAGCAGCAGCCGGCGGTGGCCTGGGGACAGGCAGCCCCAGGACAAGCCTTGCCCCACCTCAGCGCTGCCATTGGCACTGCTGAGCCATGGAGCAGAGCACACACAACCCTGCCTCTCTGCATCCCTGGGGATCTGGGCCTGGGAGCCTGTGTCCCTGGCAGGGAGCAGAGCAAGGGGGCCCTTTCCGATCAAACAGAAGTTTGGGCCTGATCCCCTGTGTGGGGCAGAGATTCCTGGTGAAGCTAGGGTTTCTTTCGTCAGAAATTCACCCTGCTGCTACCATGAGGTCCTCTGCTTTGGGTGGCCATGTCACACCCAAGGGGCAAATGGAGTTAACACAGCATTGTCCCAGCACTCACCTGAGCAAATCACAGCAGCATCGTTCTCATGGGAGCACGGTGAGGCCCCCAGGGCGGTCACTGGGCACTGTCCCAGGTGGGCTTCAGTTCCATCACAGTGGAATGAATCTCTCCAGACAGGTCCCGTGCCTCTCCCAAAATGCCCTCCTCTGGGAATGGACTCAGCAAACCCGCAGTCGAGGTGACGACAGAGAACGTGGGCGTCCGAGAGATCCCAGCGGGAGGCACAGAGGGTGCCCCAGGTCCCCAGCACATAGACCTCCACCCTCCCCTCACACGCCGTGCTGCCGTTCACCAGCCTGAACCCTGTGTCATCAGGAACAGAGAAGGATGAGACAGGGCAGACTTGTGCTCTCACTTCCTCAGGAGCTGGAGGAGCAGCCAAATGGAGGAGAGCCTGCCTTTCTCCTCCTTCTGCCTGATTTTAGGGCTGCAGACAACCACATCACCCTTTCTGTCCTCACACCCAGCACAGCATGGCACTGTCCCGGCCCTGCTCCCCTTGGCCCCAGCACACCCCCAGATATGGAACACCCCACCCTCAGTCCTTACGGGTACAGGTGACACCAGCGGCGTTCCTGTGGGTGCAGGGCTGGTCTCTGCGGGATCCCCTGGGGCAGAACATGAGGAAGGATTCATTCCCCACACACTGCAGCTCTCTGTCCCACATGGCACCAACACCTTCTCCAAAGTGAGCTGCCCTGGGCACAGGCAGGGCTGCGCCACACTGCAACTCCCCGCAGACCACGTCGGCAGCTTTGGGACCAAAGTCTGAGTCACAGACAGTTTTCCACTGGTCCTCATCGTGGATCTCCACGCGTCCTGAGCAGGGGCTCTCCCCTCCGACCAGCTGGACAAATCCTGGAGCAATCAAAGTCCCCACAGAGTTCCCAGAGCCCTCTGGCAGTTACATGCCCACGTCCCACCTGGTCTGCAAGGTGGCCACAGGCAAAGAGCCCCACAACCCTCCCAGCAGCTCCCAGGGGCTGCTGATGGCACAAACACACCAGGGACACCCTGCCGCTCCTCAGCCATCAGCACAGCACTTGTGGCCTTGCTTCTCCCCCAAACCCCCAACCGTAGGCACTGCTCAGACTTCCTGGCAGCACTGCGAGCACTTGGGGCCCAGGGAGACTGGCCAAGGCACTGTTGGCTGCTGCAGCCTGATCTGCCCACTGAGCTCAGGGCCTCGCTGAGGAACCCTGTGGAGCCACCAGAAATGCACCACATTCCCCGGTGGTTCTCAGGTCAGTGGGGCACTGCTGTTAGATGGGACATGTCACAGGGCACAGATGCACTGCGAGTGTACATGTGGTCTCTGTCTTCACCAGCCCCTGGCTGCAGCGCTTGCCTGGGGAGGAGTCCTCAGCCGGGGCCAGAGTGCACTGCCAGGCGTGCACATCCCTGGTCAATGGCTGGGCAGAAGGCAGGAGAGCAGGCAGAGGAGCAGCCCTGGGCTGAGACGAGCTCCCAGTGCAAGGACAGGCACCAAGGAGAGCCAGAAAGTGCTGGCAAATCCCCCGTGGCACAGGGCAGCTGAAGGCAGGCAGGAGAGGCTGGGAAGCAGGTCACCACTGCCTGCACTCCCTGTGGGCTGGCTCTCGTGGGGTGACCCTGGGAAAGGAATGAGGTGGCCATGGGCCACCCTGCTCTTCTGCCCAAGCCCAGTGCTCCTCCCCTCTGAGCAGCTCTTCTGCTTTGGGGGCCATCTTGGGCCCTTCCCCAGGCCGGTTGGTGGCCACGTGAGCTGTGCTCAGTGCCTCTGGCATGGGGGCACCTGGTCCTCGGTGCTGCCAGGCAGCTCCTGGATGAGCCAGAGGAGAGAGATGGGAAGGAACAGACACTGCAGAGCAGAGTGGGCCATTCATCTCCCAGCCCCAGGAGGTTGGGCTGAGCCGCATCTGGGGCCAGGCAGTGGTGAGTTACCCCTGGGCTTTCCTCAGGGACTGGGGAAACCAGCAATGACAGTCCCAGCTCGGCAGTGTGACCGGCCACACTGGGCCCTGCTCCAGTACCCTGTCATTGTTCCCTGAGGGCACAGCCAGGTCCCTTCCCCCATCCTGGCCACAAAGGTAGGGAACAGGCTGGCCCCTTACCTGAACACGTCACTCCAGCATCCCGACTGTGATCACAGTACTGTCGAAGTCTTTCATCGTTTGTACATTCAGACAGAGCAGACTCAGTGCCATGACACTCAACACCAGCCATCCAAATGGGGCCAGATCCTGGCCCAAAGTGTGCATAGTAATGAGCTTTGACAGCAGACCCACAGCCCAGCTGCTTACAAACCACTGCAGCATCGTCCATGTCCCAGTCGTCACCACACACGGTCCCCCACTGGCCCTGGTGTTTCACCTCCACTCTCCCAGCACAGCGCCCGCCGCCAGCCTCCAGCCTCACCTCCGCAGCCCCTTCAAACACCAAAACACGGGACCGGTCAGGAGAGGGCCGAGCCCCAGGCTGCAGCTCTGGGAGTCGAGTCACAGCACCAGGATGGGAGCCCTCTCCTCCCTGAGCTGTCCCTGGGGAAGTGTGGGGGTCCCTCCTCTCCCCATGGGCTGGGCAGGCTGGGGGGGCAGACTCCAGCCCTGCTGGGCCATTCACTGCCCCACAGCCCTTGGCACCTCCTCCCACTCCAACAGCCCCCTGCCCATGCCCACCCACACACCGTGCCCCCAGGCCCTGCACAGGGCACCGTCTCCTCCCCAGCCAAGCACACCCTGGAAAGCCCCATGCCCCCAGGCCCGCAGCTTCCCCTGCCCACCACCTGCCCTGCCACCACCCAAACCCACACCACCCCCAGGGCTTTCCATGTCCTCAGGGAGCACCGAGATGATCCCAAGGGTCCCCCCAACCCATGTCCCCTCCTCCTCCCAGGCATCAGCCTGGTTCCTGTGCCTGGCCGGGGCCCCCAGGAAGGAAACTTCTCTGCCACCTGCGGGTACGATGGCCTGGGCCCCTTCTCTCTGTGAGGCACAAACTGCCTTCCTGGGGTCGGGGTTCCCCTGCACCCTGGGGCAGGGAGCAGCACACAAACCCTCCGGGGCACCCTGGAGATTGGCTGTGCCCTGGGGATCGCTGAATGCTGCCATCACCACCTGGGCCACTGCCAGCCTCAGGGGCACAGAACTGGGGGACAAGGGGTCCCAAAAGGGTCACCCAGGATGGGGGAGTCCATAAATGCAGCCAGGCATGGGCTGCTTTAAACACAGAGAGGTACAGGGAAAGGCACAAGGTCCATGGACCTGAGCACCTTCTGACCCTTGTCTCAGTGGAGCCTGGAAAGAAAGCCCATTCCCAAAGGGATCCCGATGACCCCGCTGGTACCCGCTGGCCCTGGGCTGTGAGACAAGGGAACCGGCACTTACCCCTGCACAGCTGCACCCAGAGGAGCAGCCACAGCACCCGAGGGGACAGGAGTGCCTCCATCCCCATCCTGAGCCTCCTGCCCTGCTGGCACAGCCCTGCTGCACCCCACTCCCTGCCACGGCTCCTTGGGGACTCACGGGGACAACAGCGATGGGAGGGTAATATATCTCTGCAGATGCCCACCCAGCTGCAGGAGGAGCCAATCAAAGCAGCAGCAGCACCTTTTAAGACGTTATCGGGAGCTATCTCCCCTCCGACACAGCCCAGCCCTCCAATGAACTTCGCCAGCACCATTCATGACCATATATGAGGGACATACATGTACCGCTGCGGGTGTCATGGTCGCTACGTAAGAAAATCATCACGGGAGAAGCTGAGTGTGGAGGGGAAATGAGTCCGTCACCCCTTGCACCCTGCTGTGGGGACTGGGAGCACTGAGCATCTTCTACGCTGGGCTCATCCAAGAACCCAAGGTGTGAGTGTCCAGCCACCACTGAGCTGTGGAACCACGGAGCTGGGACTGCACCGGGGTCTGTGTCAGGATGGGAAGGAAACAGCCCCTGCCCCTGCTACAGACCCCACTGTACTGGGAGCAGCAGCTGGGCAAGGGCCTTGGGCAGGGGAAGACCTCCATCCCAGGAGGGCTGGCTCGCCCGTCCCTCCCTGCACAGCCCCACCCTGGGTCCCTCGCAGGAGCCCGAGCTGGGCCATGGCCCTGCCCTGGCAGCAGACCTGCAGCCCAGAGGCTCCGTCAGGCCCCTGACTCTCAGCCTGTCCCCGAGGGGCCGTTATTCCCCGCAGGCAGATCAGGAGCTCCAGCCTGCAGGTGCACAAACCACAGCCCACGTGGCCTCGCAGCGCTCCCCACGCTCCCCGCGCAGCGCCTGGGCAGGAAGTCTGTGGTTTCCTCCTGGCACTGTGCCCAGGCACATCCCGGCGGTGCCCCCGAGCCACCCCCGCCCCGACTGCTCCAGCCAGGGCTGCAGGGGCTGCTCCTTCGGCCTCGCAGACACGGGGCCGGGCAGCTCCCGGCCCCCGGCATGCCCCGCTGATGCACACGGCCGCTCTGCACCGAGCCCCACGGCCACGCGGTGCCGTCGGTGACGAGACCTCACACCCTCCTACAGCCACAGCTGTGTGCTTATGACTTATAGTGACAGTGACCTCACACCCTCCTACAGCCACCACTGGGTGCTCAGCAGTTATAGTGACGGTGACCTCACACCCTCCTACAGCCACCACTGGGTGCTCAGCAGTTATAGTGACGGTGACCTCACACCCTCCTACAGCCACCACTGGGTGCTCAGCAGTTATAGTGACGGTGACCTCACACCCTCCTGCTGCCAGCGCTGTCTGCTCAAGAGTTACACTGTCACACAGGTGTGGGTGCTGTGCACGGGCTTCTGATGATGATGGTTCTTCCAAAAAGCCATGTTTGGGTGGGGTCTAAATATTATTTTGATGACATCAGAAGCACCCACACAAGCCATATGCCTGCTCTTGGCCTATAAGCTGATCCCGTACTCGTGAAATCACAAGCTCGTACACAAGCCATGTGCATACTCCTGGCCTATCCGTCACTCAGCCACAGGTGAGGTCATAACATCTAAACCTGCCATGTGCCTGCTTCTGGCGTATCAGGTATTTGGACACCAATGACCCAACACCTACACAAACACCTACACAAGCCATTGTTCTGCTCCTAACCTCTCAGCTTCTCAGGCACCTGTGACCTCAAAATATCCAGCACAAGACATGTTTCTCCTGGCCTACCAGCTACTCAGGCACCACTGACATCACAAAGACATTCACAAGCCATGTGCCAGCTCTTGGCTTATCATCTCCTCAGGCATGAGTGACCTCAGAAGCACTTACACAATCCATAGGCCTGCTCCTGGCCTACTAGCTCCTCAGGCAGGAGTGACCTCAGAAGCACAGACACAAGCCATGGGCCTGCTCCTGGCCTAGCAGCTACTCAGGCAGCAGAGCCCTCACAACAAGCTGCACATGCCATGAGTCAGCTCCTGGCCTAATGTCTGAGAGTGGCCTCACAAGCACATTTCTGCCCATTTGCCATGTACTTGCCATTGGGCTACTCAGGCTCCAGTGACCTCACAAGCACATACCAACGTATTTGCTATGTACTCATGTGGTGATATATTGTATATATATGGTGATATATATTATATATAATATATATCATTATATATTATTGTCCCGATCGAATGTCGGGAGAGGTTTTGATACGATCCCAAGGACGAGATTAAGACGCAAATAAGGTCAAATGCCATACAACCTTTTGACTTTATTTTGGCGAACGAAGGGGTGAGGACCGGGTAGGGAGATGGGGAGCAGGGAAAGAAAAAAGAGAGAGAGAGAAAAAGAGAACGATAGAAAGAGCATGCTCAGGCAGGTGAGAAAAGAGCCACATAGGGGAACTAGCTACTGCCACTCCGAGTCAGGTGTAGTCCCGTCAATCAAAAGTCCAGTCGGTCCAGTCTCAGTGTCCGCAGGAGCGGCTTCCAAGGAGGTGCAAGGTGTAGGACACGAGGAGAAAGAGGACCTCAAAAGGCGCACACGGTCCTTTTATAGGGCCATGCACATGCGCAGAACAGGTCTGCATACATGCAGTTTGCGCTTCTGCTTTTTGCGCCCTGGTCTCTGCGCAGGCGTCCGTGCATTCCATGGCCCCGCCTTTCGCGTCCCAGCCTCTGCCTTTCGCTCCCTGGTCTCTGCGCAGGCGTGCGCGCAGTTCATGGTCCCGCCGTTCGTGTCCTGGTCTCTGCATTGGCATCCATCCTGTGGTGGTTTCGTCGGGGGCTGGATGTCGAACCCAGAAGATGGCGGTAGAACGGCAACGTTGAGACAATTCTGGTTCTGTAACTGTCCTCGACACCACCCAGTGGCTCGACATTGCAGTCTTCACAGTGGTAGGAGACATGGGAAGGGAGGGAGAGAGAGAGAGAGAGAGAACAGAGCAGAGGTGGAGACAGAAGCAGAGAAAAAGGGGAGGTGTGAAGGAGAAAGGTGACATGGGACATGGCAAGAGAGTGCTCAATTGCAAAAAAACAGGAACATTGTCCAATGTAAACACTCTTTTTCCTTAATCTTTCTAAGTTTAACAATGTTCAACTTTATAGAACAACCCTGAGAAATCCATTGGGCGAGGTAGTTCACCATTATAAGAACTACAGAAAAACCGGTGAGTATGACATGGGTAGGAATATGCAATTTTTTTTTTTTTTTTTTTTTCTTTTTAAGGTCTAAACAATGCTTATTGTGGTGGGTTCTACCTGGTGAACGGCACGGATTTGTTTTATGCCATCGGGTGAGGTGGTAGGTACGAACTGCATATTAGATACCACATGTCGTATTAGCTGAACAAAACAGGGTATTATACAGGGTAAAAACATGAAAGTGGCAAACGCACATAGCAAATATAACAGCAACTGTTTCACACAGGGCGCCCCCAGCAGCCAGGACCATAAATTACCATTCCAACCGTTCCAGGTCTGGATGGGGACGTGGGCTATTTTCCTAATGTCTTTGGTTAACTGGAGGACTACTTCACCTACATCGTCTATTTCTAAACAACAGTTAGAGACATTTAATTTCCCACATACCCCTCCTTCTTCAGCCAGTAAATAATCTAAAACCATACGGTGTTGAAGGATTGCCATGCGCGTTTGTTGAGACTGTTGAGTTAAAAGATCTATAGCATTGGCGGTTTTATTGGTAACAATTTCTAAAACCGCTTGTAATCGGATTATACGGTTCAAATTATAGATTGGTTCCCTTGCCCCTGATATCGGTTCACTGGGGTTCCAGGTGGCAGGCCCGTAATTTTGGATTATTCTTTCAGGAGGCCACTCATTTTTCCCCCATTTTTGTGTTCCACCTATGTTCACCTCAACAGCTCGCTTGCGGCGGGCAATCCTTCCATCTTCCAGATTATCGTACAATCTTATCCCCAACTGAGAGCCACCCGTTTGTGGAAGAAGGAAGAATAAAGGCCGGATAATTCCCACATAACAGACCCCTGACCAATGAGCTGGCAGTCGTTTCTAGGCAGTATGTCCACAAATCCAATAACGGCCCCTTTTAGCTGTGGCCCCATTGGCAAATGGTCTCGCTGCATCCTCAGGGAACTGGAAATACATTGTTTTATCATTGTCCATGGGGCTAAAAGAGACAGTTTGGTTATTATTCATCCAGCCGGCGCAATACCAGGCCCTGGAGTTGTTTTTCCATTTGCAGGTTTCCTTGTAGACATGGTCCCTAGATTGTTGGAGAATTAACATTTTGGTTTTATTTGCCCAGTACCCTTTGAACCCTCGACTGCGTCCAGCATTATCAAGCCACACCCATACAGAGATACCCCTATTTGCATTTGCCAACTTGTTCATAAGAGTCCATTGGCACTTGCTTTCTCCCACACAGACCCCTCCCTTGTGAGTACGATTTAAACAATATTGCCCCACAGCAGGAAATTGAACTGGCCACATTCCACTATCACCCCAAGTGTCATTCGTGGTCTCACTATAATTACTCACAATTTGGGCTGGGGTGAGCGGTGTGGATGTCCACGGCCAACTCGACAGCCCCAGAGGTCCCCCGCAAACCCAGCAATGACTTAAATTAAAAGCTTGGCTTACAGCTTTGGCTAATAATACCGATTCATTGTCCTTGAAGGGATCAAACAGGTCAGGGGAGGGTGAAGGAATTAGTCCTCCGCTGCTTTTATAGGTACATTCCCAAACTAGTATAACCACGAATAACATGCACATCTTGATCTTTGGGTGGTGTGTGTCCGGATCAGCTGCTCCCTCCTGAAAAACAAAAGTAGAAGCAAACCCGCTTCTCGGGTCAGAAGGAAGGAACAGTCCATTTAGCGTGAATTTTGCTATGCATTGGTAAATCTTCGCCCCCGCCCTTATGGGAATTGCTTCCAGCTCCTGTGCTAGAGCATGGTGGGATAAGGTGGGGGAGTGCTTGTATCCCTGAGGGAGCAGTGTAAAGGTGTACTGTTGCCGCCCCCAGGTAAAGGCAGAGTGGTCCTGGTCCTGCGGCTGCAGGGGGGACCATAAAGAACATGTCTTTAACGTCAATAGTCGCCATAATAGGGTGTGATTGCTCTTGAATGGCAGCTATGAGCTCGGCAATGTTCGGTACAGCAGCTGTTAATGGGCCGGTGTTGGCATTGAGCCTCCGGTAATCTACTGTCAACCTCCACTTGCCGTTTGGTTTTCGGACCGCCCATACCGGGGAGTTAAAGGGGGAGTGGGTGGGAGCTATAATCCCCTGCCCCTTTAAGTCCTCCAGCACTGGTGCGATCCTGTCCCTGGCTCCTATCGGTAGCGGGGAGGGTTTCACGTTTGTCAGTTTGGAAGGGGGGAGGGCAGGCGCCGTTTGCAACAGGCGCACCCCCACGCCGGGGGCTTCGGCCAACCACCTGATCTGCGGGACACCGAAAGACCACGAGTTTCCCTGGGCGTCGCACCACTGTCTGCCCTTTAAAACGTCTGTGCCCAAGAGGTTCATTTGGAAAGATCCTATGGCCACCATAGTATTAACAGGGCCGTCCTCCCCTGGTAACCATAGGGACACTGGGGTCATAGGAACCGATTGTGTTTTTCCCAGAGCATTTGAAACAATCACGTTTCTAGAGGGTACCGAGATCCCACATCGTTCTGCGTCTGTTCGACTCAGTGCAGTGATTTGTGCCCCCATGTCGATTAAAACGGTCACCGGTCTTTTCTTGGGTCCCACCGCTACCGTGAGCAGCATGTCTCCCTTTGCATTGCAGGTGAGCTGTCTCATGAACATCCACCCTCCGCCCTCCCCCTCACCTTCAGGGGGCGGAGGTTTTAGTTCTCTGCCATCTTTTCTCCCCCCGGCTGGTTTCTCCCCAAAGTTTATCAGGGGTGGGATGCTAGGAGTTGACCTCAAAGTGGCCCCTTGCTCTGACCATCTCCGCACGAGCTGCTCCAAGTTCTTGGTTGGGAGCCCGTCCATTAAATCTCGGGGAATGCCCTTCTGGAGCCCCAACTGCCACAGTCCCTGTCGGCTCAGGGGCTTTCCTTTCGCAGTCGGGTCCCAGCCGCTCCCAAGGGGTGACTGCCACCCACTAACTCGTTCTGCCACCCGCACGGCCCTGGTCTCGCTTCTGTGGGGTGGTCCACCAACAGGGCTGTATTTCCTCCCAAAATCAATTAAATCCTGAGCCACCTCCCCCCACGTCCATAGTTTCTTCCCTAGGCGCCGGTAGTCAGGGGTCGTTATCCCCTCCCGAGCAGCTGCAATCCTTTCTCCCCCGGGGGTGTTATAAATCCGCCCTTGCAATCGGATCCCAAAGGGTTTCAGGGAGTTGGGCAGTCCCTGTATCAGGGGAGTCATTCTCTCCGGGTCTACAGGCATTAACATTGGGGAGCCCAGGTGGGGCTTTAGCTCCCGGTCATGCATCATCTGAAGGCACGCTGCCTTTTGCACACTCTCTACTAATTGATCTACCGTGCCCGTTATAGCTAAGGGGTCTCCCCTTTCCAGGGGGCTCAACCCCCCTGCCCAGTATGTGGCTCTCTGGGTCAACGACCATGGGGCTCGGAGATCGCCCGTAGTTAAAAACACACCCGGACCCCAATACCCTTCCGCCTCCTTTTCTGACAGCAAGATCCCATCCCCCCCCCGACAAAGACACTCTCCGCATGTATTCAGTCTCCGACTCCTTGGTATTCCTCGCAAAGTCCTTTCTCAGCTTTGCCAATTCAGTTGCTGTAAACGCGACCTCTTTAGTAATAACTTGGGGACAATTATCACCCTAGTCCTCATACACATACTCCGTTTTAACCAGCGGGTACATGTGGGGGAGGCTCTCCACGGCCTCTTTGGCTTTTTGCAAATCGCCCTGGGGGTAAATCAGCCGTATCCCCTTCTCCGTGGGCATTGTTGCTGCCCCCAGCAGTGTATCCGCCTCCATTAAAAGTTGATGTTTCAACTCATTTTTTAGTATCGCATTTTGGCGCCTCTCCTCCTCCAATTGTTCCTGCAGGGTTTTTATTACTGTCTGCAGGGAGTTCACCAATGTATCGGTCCGACAGGACCTCTGCTTTTTCTCCTTCACCGCGGCGGCCAAACTCGCTCCCAACACCGCACAAATTATAGCCTTTCCTTTGCCCCTCTTAACCTTAGCCTCCTTCTGCAATACACTTATTTTATCCACCACACTCTGTAACTGAAACCAGTGCTCCCTTGCCCAGTCTTTTCCCTGGGGCGAGGGGCGAGACCGGTGCACCTCCAAGAGGCCATACAATTTCTTTGTCCCTTCATCCAGCGAAAGCACATGGTCACAAACATCGACTGCCTTGCGGGCGGCCATCACTTACAAAGGGGATATCGTCCTGAGAGGGTCACACTTCAGTATCCAGGTTTCCCCTATGCGCTCCCAGGAGACCAAAACTGTACACCAATAACCAAAAATTCCTACAAAGGGGGGTGTCGTCCTGAGAGGGTCACACTTCAGTATCCAAGTTCCCCCTATGCGCTCCCAGGAGGCCAAAACACAAACTAATATCCAAAAATTCCTACAAAGGGGGAGGGGGGTGTCGTCCTGAGAAGGTCACACTTCAGTATCCAAGTTCCCCCTATACGCTCCCAGGAGGCCAAACCGTACACTAACATGTAAGTTATGCACAAAGAAGAACCAACATCCACTCCCTCCTCACGCTTCGTTCGTCTCTGGCTGCTTCCCTCGCGGGAGAGCAGAGCCACGGATCGGAACTCCGCACTCACTTCGTACTTACATGCTCGTACGTCTCCTTCACCCACAATCACACAGCACAGCACAACAAGGTAGTATGGCACTCTCGTCTCAGGGGATCCTGTCCGTGACGCCAATTAAAATGTCCCGATCCAAAGTCGGGAGAGGTTTCGATACGATCCCAAGGACGAGATTAAGACACAAACAAGGTCAAATGCCGTACAACCTTTTGACTTTATTTTGGCGAACGAAGGGGTGAGGACCACGTAGGGAGATGGGGGGAAAACAAATTAAAAAAAAGAGAGAGAGAGAAAGAGAGAAAAATAGAAAGAGTGTGCTCAGGTGGGTGAGAAGAGAGCCACGTAGGGGAACTAGCTACCGCCACTCCAAGTCCGGTGTTGTCCCGTCGATCAAAGGTCCAGTCGGTCCCGTCTCAGTATCTGCAGGAGCAGCTTCCAAGGAGGTGCGCGGGGTAGGACGAGAAGAGAAAGAGAGGAGCAGAGGGCGAAGAGAGACCTCAAAAGGCACATGCAGTCCTTTTATAGGGCCAGGCACATGCGCAGAACGGGTCTGCGTACATGCAGTTTGAGCTTCTGCTTTTCGCGCCCTGGTCTCTGTGCAGGCGTGCGTGCAGTTCATGGCCCCGCCTTTCGTGTCCTGGCCTCCGCTTTTCGCGCCCTGGTGTCTGCGCAGGCGTGCGTGCAGTTCTTGGTCCCGCCTTTCGTCTCCTGCTCTCTGCATGGGCATCCTGTGGTGGTTTTGGCAGGGGCTGGATGTCGAAACCAGAAGATGGCGGTAGAAGGGCAATGTCGAGATAATTCTGGATCCATAACAGTCCTCGACACAGACAAAGGAGGAGCAGGAGGAGGAGGAGGTAGGCAGAAGAAAGAAGAGGAGGTTGAGGAAGGGGAGGCAAGAGGAGGCGCGAGGCGGCAAGAGTTGAGGAGAGGAGGCGTGTGAGGTGGAGAAGAGCGTGTGAAGAGGAGGGAAGAGAAAGGCAGAGGGGTGTGTAGAGAACTGCTAATGTAAAAGAACAAGATGTCTCAAACAGCCTGGTGCTAAAACCACAATGCAGAGCGACGGTCGCTAGGACCCAGGACCGGACAGTACCTGGAGTGAGGGTGAGGGAGGGAGTCCTGTGGAGACAGGGCGGCCTTGCCTCGGCCCCATTCCCCATGGTCTGTGAAGCGTCTTATTCCCCCCCCCCCCACCTACTGCCTGGGGGACAGCCCTGGTATCGCTCCTCTTGGTATGACTGGTCGCTGATGTAATCTTCCAATTAGCAAAACTACTAACCACTTGTGCCTTGGGAAAGGAATTTGGGAGGGAGCTAAAAGATAACAAACTGTGGAAAACTAACAGCTCTAACCTTGAAGAAGAGCTAACAAGCCGACAAAAGTGAACATCTTGGCACCAAAGACTGGACAGTGGCCAAAGAAGATAAAACTGCAGAAAGTAGGTGAAAGGTAAATGTGGCGAGGGGAGATCACGACCACCGACTCAATTCAGGACCGAAAAGACTTGCCCCCCCACACCTGAAAGGAGCATGCGTGCTAATTTACATAGCAAGCGAGGCTAATTTAAATACAGTAAACCAATAGCATACGAAATGTTAATCACTAACCAATAAGTGTAAATTTAGGCGGGTTTATACTAATAATGTAGCCCGATAAATGTGCTACAGTTTGTGTGTGTGTGTGTGCTCGTGTGTGTACCGGTACTCGTGTTTACGTTCGTGCTCATGCTCGTGCGTGCGTGATTTGTGGAATTATTATCACCGAGCATCCTGCGCAGAATCAACATCTCTATAAGAACCTTCACTTCTCCTCACTCTTTTCCTTCCCTCACCGAATACCCTTGTTGGCAGGACCAACGCTGGATCCAGGACTGGTGATTCTCTTTCTCTCTCTCTCTCTCTCTCTCTTTTTCACTTTTCCTAAGGCGATTAAGTTGTTAAAGTTGTTAAATTGAAGTCAAGTACTGCATAGCCTACCTTGATTTTCTGTAAAACCGCATAGCTGGGGTGAATATAACTGTGAGGGTTGGCGGGTATCGAATATTTGTACTCAATATTTGTCTCTATAGAAGCTTTCTATTAAAGCTGGTGTTTGTGTACGGACCTTGAGTGTTGGCCCACCTTAATCCACACCGAGAGGATTTGCGAATCTTTGTCATTCCTCCCCCCTCCTCCCCAGGTGGGACGTGACAGGGTGTTAGGAGGCAGAGGTAGTAGGAGGCAAAGGGAGGCAAGAGGCAACGGAGGAGGAGGCAAGGGAGGCAAGAGGAGGCAACAGGGCAGGGACAAAAGTAGAGGCGCAAAGAGGGCAGAGCAGGAGAGAGGAGGTAAAGGAGGAGGAAGCAAGAGGAGAAGAAGGAGGAGGAGGCGCGAGGAGGCCAAAGAGGTGGAGGCGCGAAGGTGCCGTAGGAGGCAAGAGGAGGAGGAGTATGGAAGAGGAGGCAATGGGAGAAAGCAGGAGGAGGCAAAGGCAAGAGGAGCGAAGAGGAAGGAGTAGGAGGAAGAGGAAGAGAAGGAGGCA
>NW_028121223.1:0-64151 GCF_965183815.1 Platalea leucorodia
AATGGGGGGGGGAGGGGATGGAGAGGGGGGGTGGGGGCAATGGGGGTGGGGGAGGGGATGGAGGGGAGATGGGGGATGGAGGGGGGGTGGGGGAGGAGATGGGGAGGTGGGGGGCAATGGGGGGGTGGGGGAGGGGATGGAGGGGGGGTGGGGGGCAATGGGGGGGTGGGGGAGGGATGGAGGGGAGATGGGGGGCAATGGGGGGGGAGGGGATGGAGAGGGGGGGTGGGGGGCAATGGGGGGTGGGGAGGGGATGGAGGGGGGTGGGGGGCAATGGGGGGGTGGGGGAGGGGATGGAGGGGAGATGGGGGGCAATGGGGGGGGGAGGGGATGGAGAGGGGGGGTGGGGGGCAATGGGGGGTGGGGAGGGGATGGAGGGGAGATGGGGGATGGAGGGGGGGTGGGGGAGGAGATGGGGAGGTGGGGGGCAATGGGGGGATGGGGGAGGGGATGGGGAGGTGGGGGCAATGGGGGGATGGGGGAGGGGATGGAGAGGGGGGGTGGGGGGCAATGGGGGGATGGGGGAGGGGATGGAGGGCAATGGGGGGTGGGGATGGAGGGGGGTGGGGATGGAGGGGGATGGGGAGCGGGGGGGAGATGGAGGATAATGGGGGGCAATGGGGGGCAATGGGGGGGATGGGGGGGGATGGGGGGATGGGGGGGGGGGATGGGGGGGGTGGGGGGTGGGGGAGGGGGCCCGGGGCCGGACCCGCTCTCGCCTCTCTCCTGCGCCGCTTCTGCTCCGGCGTCTGGAAAACACCGGGGGGGGAAGGGTTAAATGGGGGGGGGGGAGGGGGAGGGATCACATGGAGCCGCCCCTCCCCCCCCGCTGCAGTGCCGCCCCTCCCCCAGGCCGGGGGGACCCGGGAGTCCGGGGGGGGGTGGGTGCTGCCCCACTGCTGCCCCATTGCTGCCCCACTGCTGCCCCACTGCACTGCCCTGCCCCATTGCTGCCCCACTGCTGCCCCACGGCATTGCCCTGCCCCATAACTGCCCCACTGCTGCCCCACTGCACTGCCCTGCCCCATAACTGCCCCATTGCTGCCCCACGGCACTGCCCTGCCCCATTGCTGCCCCACTGCAGCCCCACTGCACTGCCCTGCCCCATAACTGCCCCATTGCACTGCATCGCCCCACTGCTGCCCCACGGCACTGCCCTGCCCCACTGCTGCCCCACTGCACTGCCCTGCCCCATAACTGCCCCATTGCTGCCCCATTGCTGCCCCACTGCACTGCCCTGCCCCATAACTGCCCCATTGCACTGCCCTGCCCCACTGCTGCCCCACGGCACTGCCCTGCCCCATTGCTGCCCCACTGCAGCCCCACTGCATTGCCCTGCCCCATAACTGCCCCATTGCTGCCCCACTGCACTGCCCTGCCCCATTGCTGCCCCACTGCAGCCCCACTGCATTGCCCTGCCCCATAACTGCCCCACTGCACTGCCCTGCCCCACTGCTGCCCCATTGCTGCCCCACTGCTGCCCCACTGCATTGCCCTGCCCCATTGCTGCCCCACTGCTGCCCCACTGCCCTGCCCCACTGCTGCCCCCCGCCCCCCCGCAGTGCCCCCCCGCCCCGCCTGGGGGCGCCCTTCTCCTCTCCTGCCCCTCCCCCCTCCCCTCCCCCCCCCCCCGGCGCCCCTCCCCCCCCGCAGCCGGGCTATAATTGGCCCGGGGAACCCGAGACGGGCGGGGGGCGGGGCCCCCCCGGGTCCGGGGGGGGGGAGGGGCGTGTGCACACGCGTGGCCACCGGGACCCCTATACTTTACATACGTGGGCCACCGGGACCCCTGGATTGCCCACGTGGCCACCAGGACCCCTATATTTCACATACGTGGGCCACTGGGACCCCTAGATTGCCCATGCGGCCACCGGGACCCCTAGATTGCACATACGTGGGCCACCGGGACCCCTGGATTGCACATACATGGGCCACCAGGACCCCTGGATTGCCCATGTGGCCACCAGGACCCCTAGATTAGCCGTGTGGGCCACCAGGACCCCTATATGCCCACGGGTGGGCCACCGGGACCCCTATACTTTACATACGTGGGCCACCAGGACCCCTGGGTTCCCCATGTGGCCACCGGGACCCCTGGATTGCCCATGTGGCCACCAGGACCCCTGGATTGCCCACGCGTGGCCACCAGGACCCCTATACTTTACATACATGGGCCACCGGGACCCCTAGATTTTACACATGTGGGCCACCAGGACCCCTATATTGCCCACATGGGCCACCAGGACCCCTAGATTGCCCATGTGGCCACCAGGACCCCTATATTGCCCACATGGGCCAGCGGGACCCCTATATTTCACATACGTGGGCCACCAGGACCCCTAGATTGCCCATGTGGCCACCGGGACCCCTGGATTGCCCACATGGGCCACCAGGACCCCTAGATTGCCCACGTGGGCCACTGGGACCCCTGTATTTCACATACGTGGGCCACCGGGACCCCTGGGTTGCCCACATGGCCACCAGGACCCCTATATTTTACATACATGGGCCACCGGGACCCCTGGATTGCCCGCGTGGCCACTGGGACCCCTAGATTGCCCATGTGGCCACCAGGACCCCTGGGTTGCCCACGTGGGCCACCGGGACCCCTGGGTTGCCCTCGTGGGCCACCAGGACCCCTGGATTGCCCACGTGGGCCACCAGGACCCCTATACTTTACATACGTGGGCCACCAGGACCCCTGGGTTGCCCACATGGCCACCAGGACCCCTATATTTTACATACATGGGCCACCGGGACCCCTGGATTGCCCATGTGGCCACCGGGACCCCTGGATTGCCCACGTGGGCCACCAGGACCCCTACATTTTACATACATGGGCCACCGGGACCCCTGGATTGCCCACGTGGGCCACCAGGACCCCTATACTTTACATACGTGGGCCACCAGGACCCCTGGGTTGCCCACATGGCCACCAGGACCCCTATATTTTACATACATGGGCCACCGGGACCCCTGGATTGCCCATGTGGCCACCAGGACCCCTGGGTTGCCCACATGGCCACCAGGACCCCTATGTTTTACATACATGAGACACCGGGACCCCTGGATTGCCCATGTGGCCACCGGGACCCCTGGATTGCCCACGTGGGCCACCAGGACCCCTATACTTTACATACGTGGGCCACCAGGACCCCTGGGTTGCCCACATGGCCACCAGGACCCCTATATTTTACATACATGGGCCACCAGGACCCCTGGATTGCCCGCGTGGCCACTGGGACCCCTAGATTGCCCATGTGGCCACCAGGACCCCTGGGTTGCCCACGTGGGCCACCGGGACCCCTGGGTTGCCCACGTGGGCCACCAGGACCCCTGGGTTGCCCACGTGGGCCACCAGGACCCCTATGTTTTACATACATGGGCCACCGGGACCCCTGGATTGCCTGCGTGGCCACCAGGACCCCTAGATTGCCCACGTGGGCCACCAGGACACCTATACTTTACATACGTGGGCCACCAGGACCCCTGGGTTGCCCGCGTGGGCCACCAGGACCCCTATATTTTACATACATGGGCCACCGGGACCCCTGGATTGCCCACGTGGGCCACCAGGACCCCTATATTGCCCACGTGGGCCACCGGGACCCCTATATTTCACATACGTGGGCCACCGGGACCCCTGGATTGCCCACGTGGGCCACCGGGACCCCTATATTTCACATACGTGGGCCACCAGGACCCCTGGGTTGCCCACGTGGGCCACCGGGACCCCTATATTTCACATACGTGGGCCACCAGGACCCCTGGGTTGCCCACATGGCCACCAGGACCCCTATATTTTACATACATGGACCACCAGGATCCCTAGATTGCCCATGTGGCCACCGGGACTCCTGGGTTGCCCATGTGGCCACCGGGACCCCTGGGTTGCCCGCGGGGCCACCGGGACCCCTGCGTTGCCCGCGGGGCCACCGGGAGCCCTGGGTGGCCCACGGCGCGGGCCAGCGGCCGTGCGTGCCGGCCGCGCGTCCTTGGGGCGCCCGCCCCCCCCCACCCATGGGTGCCGCGGCACCCGCGTCACCGACCGGGCAAAGGGCGCCCGGCCCCGCCCGGCCCCGCCCGCGGGGGTGACGTCAATGGGGGGGAGGGGAGGGGACGTCGTCACGGGGACACCCCGACACCCGCACTGGGGAGACTGGGAGAGACTGGGAGGATCCCCCTCTGTCCCTGCACCCGCCTTCTCCTGCCCCGGCCACCCGGCACCAGGACAGACCAGCAGGAACTGGGACAGCCCCAGTGGCCCGTGGCCACCGTCCCCAGCAGGAACTGGGACAGCCCCAGTGGCCCGTGGCCACCGTCCCCAGCACGAACTGGGACAGCCCCAGTGGCCACCGTCCCCAGCAGGAACTGGGACAGCCCCAGTGGCCCGTGGCCACCGTCCCCAGCACGAACTGGGACAGCCCCAGTGGCCCGTGGCCACCGTCCCCAGCAGGAACTGGGACAGCCCCAGTGGCCCGTGGCCACCGTCCCCAGCACGAACTGGGACAGCCCCAGTGGCCACCGTCCCCAGCAGGAACCGGGACAGCCCCAGTGGCCCGTGGCCACCGTCCCCAGCACGAACTGGGACAGCCCCAGTGGCCACCGTCCCCAGCAGGAACCGGGACAGCCCCAGTGGCCCGTGGCCACCGTCCCCAGCAGGAACTGGGACAGCCCCAGTGGCCACCGTCCCCAGCAGGAACTGGGACAGCTCCAGTGGCCCGTGGCCACCGTCCCCAGCACGAACTGGGACAGCTCCAGTGGCCCGTGGCCACCGTCCCCAGCACGAACTGGGACAGCCCCAGTGGCCACCGTCCCCAGCAGGAACTGGGACAGCCCCAGTGGCCCGTGGCCACCGTCCCCAGCAGGAACCGGGACAGCTCCAGTGGCACATGGGCACCGTCCCCAGCAGGAACTGGGACAGCTCCAGTGGCCCGTGGCCACCGTCCCCACCATGAACTGGGACAGCCCCAGTGGCCCGTGGCCACCGTCCCCAGCAGGAACTGGGACAGCTCCAGTGGCCACCGTCCCCAGCAGGAACTGGGACAGCCCCAGTGGCCCGTGGCCACCGTCCCCAGCAGGAACTGGGACAGCCCCAGTGGCCACCGTCCCCAGCAGGAACTGGGACAGCCCCAGTGGCCCGTGGCCACCGTCCCCAGCAGGAACTGGGACAGCCCCAGTGGCCACCGTCCCCAGCAGGAACCGGGACAGCTCCAGTGGCCCGTGGCCACCGTCCCCAGCACGAACTGGGACAGCTCCAGTGGCCCGTGGCCACCGTCCCCAGCACGAACTGGGACAGCCCCAGTGGCCACCGTCCCCAGCAGGAACTGGGACAGCCCCAGTGGCCCGTGGCCACCGTCCCCAGCAGGAACCGGGACAGCTCCAGTGGCCCGTGGCCCCCGTCCCCACCATGAACTGGGACAGCCCCAGTGGCCCGTGGCCACCGTCCCCAGCACGAACTGGGACAGCCCCAGTGGCCACCGTCCCCAGCAGGAACTGGGACAGCTCCAGTGGCCCATGGCCACCGTCCCCACCATGAACTGGGACAGCCCCAGTGGCCCGTGGCCACCGTCCCCAGCACGAACTGGGACAGCTCCAGTGGCCCCCGTCCCCACGTCCCCACCATGAACTGGGAACGTCCCCACGTCCCAACGTCCCCACCAAGCCTGGGAACGTCCCCGTGTCCCCGTGTCCCCGCGTCCCCACGTCCCCACCAAGCCTGGGAACGTCCCCGTGTCCCCGCGTCCCCACGTCCCCACCAAGCCTGGGAACGTCCCCGTGTCCCCGCGTCCCCACGTCCCCACCAAGCCTGGGAACGTCCCCGTGTCCCCCATCCCCACGTCCCCACCAAGCCTGGGAACGTCCCCGTGTCCCCGTGTCCCCACCAAGCCTGGGAACGTCCCCGTGTCCCCCATCCCCATGTCCCCACCAAGCCTGGGAACGTCCCCGTGTCCCCCATCCCCACGTCCCCACCAAGCCTGGGAACGTCCCCGTGTCCCCGTGTCCCCACCAAGCCTGGGAACGTCCCCGTGTCCCCCATCCCCACGTCCCCACCAAGCCTGGGAACGTCCCCGTGTCCCCCATCCCCACGTCCCCACCAAGCCTGGGAACGTCCCCGTGTCCCCATGTCCCCACGTCCCCACCAAGCCTGGGAACGTCCCCGTGTCCCCCATCCCCACGTCCCCACCAAGCCTGGGAACGTCCCCGTGTCCCCGTGTCCCCACCAAGCCTGGGAACGTCCCCGTGTCCCCCATCCCCATGTCCCCACCAAGCCTGGGAACGTCCCCGTGTCCCCCATCCCCACGTCCCCACCAAGCCTGGGAACGTCCCCGTGTCCCCGTGTCCCCACCAAGCCTGGGAACGTCCCCGTGTCCCCCATCCCCACGTCCCCACCAAGCCTGGGAACGTCCCCGTGTCCCCCATCCCCACGTCCCCACCAAGCCTGGGAACGTCCCCGTGTCCCCGTGTCCCCACCAAGCCTGGGAACGTCCCCGTGTCCCCCATCCCCCCAGGGTGCTACCACCCATTTACAACCCAACCCGTGGCGAACCCGTCCCCATCGCGCGTCCCTGGCGCGACGGAGTTGCCACGCGCCGCCGGGCACGGCCGCGATGACCCCATTCTCCAGCGCGTTATGTCACCGCGTCGGCCACACCCTCCCCCCCCCCGTCACCCTTATCTCACAGCCGAAATGGTGGGGACAAAGGTCCAAGCCACCCCCACCCCACCCCACCCCCCCCCCGCCTTCATATTTCCCCGGCCACCCCCCGGCCGCGGGCTTCAGCCGGCTGCCGGCGGCACGCGGAGGAAGGAGAGGGCCACGGTGACAGCCATGGCGGGGGGGACGCGCGGGTGGGCGACCGTCCTCCTCGGCTGCTTGCTGGTGGCAGGTGAGTTTGGGGACCCACGGGGAAGGGGGGAGGGGGAGAAGATGGCGGGAGAGGGTCCAGGCGCAAGCCGGGATGCGGGTCTGGGAGGAGGAGGAGGAGGAGGAGGAGGAAGGTTGTGGTCGCCGCGGTGGGAGGCGGTTGGCCTGGGGGGGGGGGGGGTCGTACCTGACCTTGGCTGCGGCCACCAAGGGGGGCTCCTCCAGAGGAGACGTATCCACGGCCTTCCCTCCTTCCGTGGTGACCTCCATGACACCCGCCACCATGTCAGGGGAGAGCACCACTGCCTCTTCCACCGCAGGCACCGCCACGACACCCACCACCGCCACCTCAGGCCCGAGCTCCACCACCACCGCAGGCACCGCCACGACACCCACCACCGCCACCTCAGGCCCGAGCTCCACCACCACCGCAGGCACCGCCACGACACCCACCACCGCCACCTCAGGCCCGAGCTCCACCACCACCCCAGAGACCGCCACGACACCCACCACCGCCACCTCAGGCCCGAGCTCCACCACCACCCCAGACACCGCCACGACACCCACCACCGCCACCTCAGGCCCGAGCTCCACCACCACCCCAGACACCGCCACGACACCCACCACCGCCACCTCAGGCCCGAGCTCCACCACCACCGCAGGCACCGCCACGACACCCACCACCGCCACCTCAGGCCCGAGCTCCACCACCACCGCAGGCACCACCACGACACCCACCACCGCCACGACACCCACCACCGCCACCTCAGGCCCGAGCTCCACCACCACCCCAGAGACCACCACGACACCCACCACCGCCACCTCAGGCCCGAGCTCCACCACCACCCCAGACACCGCCACGACACCCACCACCGCCACGACACCCACCACCGCCACCTCAGGCCCGAGCTCCACCACCACCGCAGGCACCGCCACGACACCCACCACCGCCACCTCAGGCCCGAGCTCCACCACCACCCGAGACACCGCCACGACACCCACCACCGCCACCTCAGGCCCGAGCTCCAACAGCACCCCAGACACCGCCACGACACCCACCACCGCCACCTCAGGCCCGAGCTCCGCCACCACCCCAGACACCGCCACGACCCCCAGCACCGCCACCTCAGGCCCGAGCTCCACCACCACCCCAGACACCGCCACGACACCCACCACCGCCACCTCAGGCCCGAGCTCCACCACCACCCCAGACACCGCCACGACACCCACCACCGCCACCTCAGGCCCGAGCTCCACCACCACCCCAGGCACCGCCACGACACCCACCACCGCCACCTCAGGCCCGAGCTCCACCACCACCCCAGACACCGCCACGACACCCACCACCGCCACCTCAGGCCCGAGCTCCACCACCACCCCAGACACCGCCACGACACCCACCACCGCCACCTCAGGCCCGAGCTCCACCACCACCCCAGACACCGCCACGACACCCACCACCGCCACCTCAGGCCCGAGCTCCACCACCACCCCAGAGACCGAAACGACACCCACCACCGCCACCTCAGGCCCGAGCTCCACCACCACCCCAGACACCGCCACGACACCCACCACCGCCACCTCAGGCCCGAGCTCCACCACCACCCCAGAGACCGAAACGACACCCACCACCGCCACCTCAGGCTCGAGCTCCACCACCACCCCAGACACCGCCACGACACCCACCACCGCCACCTCAGGCCCGAGCTCCGCCACCACCCCAGAGACCGCCACGACACCCACCACCGCCACCTCAGGCCCGAGCTCCACCACCACCCCAGAGACCGCCACGACACCCACCACCGCCACCTCAGGCCCGAGCTCCACCACCACCGCAGGCACCGCCACGACACCCACCACCGCCACCTCAGGCCCGAGCTCCACCACCACCCCAGAGACCGCCACGACACCCACCACCGCCACCTCAGGCCCGAGCTCCGCCATCACCCCAGACACCGCCACGACACCCACCACCGCCACCTCAGGCCCGAGCTCCACCACCACCGCAGGCACCGCCACGACACCCACCACCGCCACCTCAGGCCCGAGCTCCGCCACCACCCCAGACACCGCCACGACACCCACCACCGCCACCTCAGGCCCGAGCTCCACCACCACCCCAGAGACCGCCACGACACCCACCACCGCCACCTCAGGCCCGAGCTCCACCACCACCCCAGGCACCGCCACGACACCCACCACCGCCACCTCAGGCCCGAGCTCCACCACCACCCCAGAGACCGCCACGACACCCACCACCGCCACCTCAGGCCCGAGCTCCACCACCACCCCAGACACCGCCACGACACCCACCACCGCCACCTCAGGCCCGAGCTCCACCACCACCCCAGAGACCGCCACGACACCCACCACCGCCACCTCAGGCCCGAGCTCCACCACCACCGCAGGCACCGCCACGACACCCACCACCGCCACCTCAGGCCCGAGCTCCACCACCACCCCAGACACCGCCACGACACCCACCACCGCCACCTCAGGCCCGAGCTCCACCACCACCGCAGGCACCGCCACGACACCCACCACCGCCACCTCAGGCCCGAGCTCCACCACCACCGCAGGCACCGCCACGACACCCACCACCGCCACCTCAGGCCCGAGCTCCACCACCACCCCAGACACCGCCACGACACCCACCACCGCCACCTCAGGCCCGAGCTCCACCACCACCCCAGACACCGCCACGACACCCACCACCGCCACCTCAGGCCCGAGCTCCACCACCACCGCAGGCACCGCCACAACACCCACCACCGCCACCTCAGGCCCGAGCTCCACCACCACCGCAGACACCGCCACGACACCCACCACCGCCACCTCAGGCCCGAGCTCCACCACCACCCCAGGCACCGCCACGACACCCACCACCGCCACCTCAGGCCCGAGCTCCACCACCACCCCAGGCACCGCCACGACACCCACCACCGCCACCTCAGGCCCGAGCTCCACCACCACCGCAGGCACCGCCACGACACCCACCACCGCCACCTCAGGCCCGAGCTCCACCACCACCCCAGACACCGCCACGACACCCACCACCGCCACCTCAGGCTCGAGCTCCACCACCACCCCAGACACCGCCACGACACCCACCACCGCCACCTCAGGCCCGAGCTCCACCACCACCGCAGGCACCGCCACGACACCCACCACCGCCACCTCAGGCCCGAGCTCCACCACCACCCCAGGCACCGCCACGACACCCACCACCGCCACCTCAGGCCCGAGCTCCACCACCACCGCAGGCACCGCCATGACACCCACCACCGCCACCTCAGGCCCGAGCTCCGCCACCACCCCAGACACCGCCACGACACCCACCACCGCCACCTCAGGCCCGAGCTCCACCACCACCGCAGGCACCGCCACGACACCCACCACCGCCACCTCAGGCCCGAGCTCCGCCACCACCCCAGACACCGCCACGACACCCACCACCGCCACCTCAGGCCCGAGCTCCGCCACCACCCCAGACACCGCCACGACACCCACCACCGCCACCTCAGGCCCGAGCTCCGCCACCACCCCAGACACCGCCACGACACCCACCACCGCCACCTCAGGCCCGAGCTCCGCCACCACCCCAGACACCGCCACGACACCCACCACCGCCACCTCAGGCCCGAGCTCCGCCACCACCCCAGACACCGCCACGACACCCACCACCGCCACCTCAGGCCCGAGCTCCACCACCACCCCAGAGACCGCCACGACACCCACCACCGCCACCTCAGGCCCGAGCTCCACCACCACCCCAGACACCGAAACGACACCCACCACCGCCACCTCAGGCCCGAGCTCCACCACCACCGCAGGCACCGCCACGACACCCACCACCGCCACCTCAGGCCCGAGCTCCACCACCACCCCAGACACCGCCACGACACCCACCACCGCCACCTCAGGCCCGAGCTCCACCACCACCCCAGGCACCGAAACGACACCCACCACCGCCACCTCAGGCCCGAGCTCCACCACCACCGCAGGCACCGCCACGACACCCACCACCGCCACCTCAGGCCCGAGCTCCACCACCACCGCAGGCACCGCCACGACACCCACCACCGCCACCTCAGGCCCGAGCTCCACCACCACCGCAGGCACCGCCACGACACCCACCACCGCCACCTCAGGCCCGAGCTCCGCCACCACCCCAGACACCGCCACGACACCCACCACCGCCACCTCAGGCCCGAGCTCCACCACCACCCCAGAGACCGCCACGACACCCACCACCGCCACCTCAGGCCCGAGCTCCGCCATCACCCCAGACACCGCCACGACACCCACCACCGCCACGACACCCACCACCGCCACCTCAGGCCCGAGCTCCGCCACCACCCCAGACACCGCCACGACACCCACCACCGCCACCTCAGGCCCGAGCTCCGCCACCACCCCAGACACCGCCACGACACCCACCACCGCCACCTCAGGCCCGAGCTCCGCCACCACCCCAGACACCGCCACGACACCCACCACCGCCACCTCAGGCCCGAGCTCCACCACCACCGCAGGCACCGCCACGACACCCACCACCGCCACCTCAGGCCCGAGCTCCACCACCACCCCAGAGACCGCCACGACACCCACCACCGCCACCTCAGGCCCGAGCTCCACCACCACCCCAGACACCGCCACGACACCCACCACCGCCACCTCAGGCCCGAGCTCCGCCACCACCCCAGACACCGCCACGACACCCACCACCGCCACCTCAGGCCCGAGCTCCGCCACCACCCCAGACACCGCCACGACACCCACCACCGCCACCTCAGGCCCGAGCTCCGCCACCACCCCAGACACCGCCACGACACCCACCACCGCCACCTCAGGCCCGAGCTCCACCACCACCGCAGGCACCGCCACGACACCCACCACCGCCACCTCAGGCCCGAGCTCCACCACCACCCCAGAGACCGCCACGACACCCACCACCGCCACCTCAGGCCCGAGCTCCACCACCACCGCAGGCACCGCCACGACACCCACCACCGCCACCTCAGGCCCGAGCTCCACCACCACCCCAGACACCGCCACGACACCCACCACCGCCACCTCAGGCCCGAGCTCCACCATCCCCCCAGACACCGCCACGACACCCACCACCGCCACCTCAGGCCCGAGCTCCACCATCCCCCCAGACACCGCCACGACACCCACCACCGCCACCTCAGGCCCGAGCTCCACCACCACCCCAGAGACCGCCACGACACCCACCACCGCCACCTCAGGCCCGAGCTCCACCACCACCCCAGACACCGCCACGACACCCACCACCGCCACCTCAGGCCCGAGCTCCAACACCACCCCAGAGACCGCCACGACACCCACCACCGCCACCTCAGGCCCGAGCTCCGCCACCACCCCAGACACCGCCACGACACCCACCACCGCCACCTCAGGCCCGAGCTCCACCACCACCCCAGAGACCGCCACGACACCCACCACCGCCACCTCAGGCCCGAGCTCCGCCACCACCCCAGAGACCGCCACGACACCCACCACCGCCACCTCAGGCCCGAGCTCCACCACCACCCCAGACACCGCCACGACACCCACCACCGCCACCTCAGGCCCGAGCTCCGCCATCACCCCAGACACCGCCACGACACCCACCACCGCCACCTCAGGCCCGAGCTCCACCATCCCCCCAGACACCGCCACGACACCCACCACCGCCACCTCAGGCCCGAGCTCCGCCACCACCGCAGGCACCGCCACGACACCCACCACCGCCACCTCAGGCCCGAGCTCCACCACCACCCCAGACACCGCCACGACACCCACCACCGCCACCTCAGGCCCGAGCTCCACCACCACCCCAGGCACCGCCACGACACCCACCACCGCCACCTCAGGCTCGAGCTCCACCACCACCCCAGAGACCGCCATGACACCCACCACCGCCACCTCAGGCCCGAGCTCCACCACCACCGCAGGCACCGCCACGACACCCACCACCGCCACCTCAGGCTCGAGCTCCGCCACCACCCCAGACACCGCCACGACACCCACCACCGCCACCTCAGGCCCGAGCTCCACCACCACCGCAGGCACCGCCACGACACCCACCACCGCCACCTCAGGCCCGAGCTCCACCACCACCGCAGGCACCGCCACGACACCCACCACCGCCACCTCAGGCCCGAGCTCCACCACCACCGCAGGCACCGCCACGACACCCACCACCGCCACCTCAGGCCCGAGCTCCACCACCACCCCAGGCACCGCCACGACACCCACCACCGCCACCTCAGGCTCGAGCTCCGCCACCACCCCAGACACCGCCACGACACCCACCACCGCCACCTCAGGCCCGAGCTCCACCACCACCGCAGGCACCGCCACGACACCCACCACCGCCACCTCAGGCCCGAGCTCCACCACCACCCCAGACACCGCCACGACACCCACCACCGCCACCTCAGGCTCGAGCTCCGCCACCACCCCAGACACCGCCACGACACCCACCACCGCCACCTCAGGCCCGAGCTCCGCCACCACCCCAGAGACCGCCACGACACCCACCACCGCCACCTCAGGCCCGAGCTCCACCACCACCCCAGAGACCGCCACGACACCCACCACCGCCACCTCAGGCCCGAGCTCCGCCACCACCCCAGACACCGCCACGACACCCACCACCGCCACCTCAGGCCCGAGCTCCACCACCACCCCAGACACCGCCACGACACCCACCACCGCCACCTCAGGCCCGAGCTCCACCACCACCCCAGAGACCGCCACGACACCCACCACCGCCACCTCAGGCCCGAGCTCCGCCACCACCCCAGACACCGCCACGACACCCACCACCGCCACCTCAGGCCCGAGCTCCGCCACCACCCCAGACACCGAAACGACACCCACCACCGCCACCTCAGGCCCGAGCTCCACCACCACCCCAGACACCGCCACGACACCCACCACCGCCACCTCAGGCCCGAGCTCCACCATCACCCCAGACACCGCCACGACACCCACCACCGCCACCTCAGGCCCGAGCTCCGCCATCACCCCAGACACCGCCACGACACCCACCACCGCCACCTCAGGCCCGAGCTCCACCACCACCCCAGACACCGCCACGACACCCACCACCGCCACCTCAGGCCCGAGCTCCACCACCACCCCAGACACCGCCACGACACCCACCACCGCCACCTCAGGCCCGAGCTCCACCACCACCCCAGACACCGCCACGACACCCACCACCGCCACCTCAGGCCCGAGCTCCACCATCCCCCCAGACACCGCCACGACACCCACCACCGCCACCTCAGGCCCGAGCTCCACCACCACCCCAGACACCGCCACGACACCCACCACCGCCACCTCAGGCCCGAGCTCCACCACCACCCCAGACACCGCCACGACACCCACCACCGCCACCTCAGGCCCGAGCTCCACCACCACCCCAGACACCGCCACGACACCCACCACCGCCACCTCAGGCCCGAGCTCCACCACCACCCCAGGCACCGCCACGACACCCACCACCGCCACCTCAGGCCCGAGCTCCACCATCCCCCCAGACACCGCCACGACACCCACCACCGCCACCTCAGGCCCGAGCTCCACCACCACCCCAGACACCGCCACGACACCCACCACCGCCACCTCAGGCCCGAGCTCCACCACCACCCCAGACACCGCCACGACACCCACCACCGCCACCTCAGGCCCGAGCTCCACCACCACCGCAGGCACCGCCACGACACCCACCACCGCCACCTCAGGCCCGAGCTCCGCCACCACCCCAGACACCGCCACGACACCCACCACCGCCACCTCAGGCCCGAGCTCCGCCACCACCCCAGACACCGCCACGACACCCACCACCGCCACCTCAGGCCCGAGCTCCGCCACCACCCCAGACACCGCCACGACACCCACCACCGCCACCTCAGGCCCGAGCTCCACCACCACCCCAGAGACCGCCACGACACCCACCACCGCCACCTCAGGCCCGAGCTCCACCACCACCGACCCCACCGAGGGTGCTGCCACGACACCCACCAGCACCACCATAGGACCAAGCGCCGCCACGACCGCCGACACCGCCACGACACCCAGCACCCCCTCAGTACAGACCTCCTCTGCCTTCTCCACCACTGAAGTCACCCCCACAGAGGTGAGCTCCACAGGTGCGCCCACCAACACCACCCAAGTGACCTCCACAGCACCCACCAACACCACCGAAGCCACCGCCACAGCACCCACCAACACCACCCAAGTGACCTCCTCAGCACCCACCACCGAAGCCATCTCTACAACAATCGTCAGCCCAGTTTTTCCTTTAGGTGAGTCCCCCCACCCCAGCGGACCACCACGCCCCACGCATCCCCTCCAGCTCCGAGCGGGTCCCCCCGGCCCCGGGGGTCCCCCGGGGCGCCCTGCTGACCCCCCCACCTTGCTCCCTACCAGATTACTGCCAGAACGGGGGCACCTACGACGGCATCAAGTGTATCTGCACCAGCCAGTTCTACGGCCCCTTGTGCGAGTTCTCCACCACCTCCATCGACACCACCCTCCGTAAGTGCCACCTCCACCCAACCCCGTGGCCTCCCTGGAGCTCCTGGCCTCCCTGGGCCAAGACGTGGAGCTCCTGGCCTCCCCCGGGCCAAGACGTGGAGCTCCTGGCCTCCCTGGGCCAAGACGTGGAGCTCCTGGCCTCCCCCGGGCCAAGACGTGGAGCTCCTGGCCTCCCTGGGCCAAGACGTGGAGCTCCTGGCCTCCCTGGGCCAAGACATGGAGCTCCTGGCCTCCCCGGGCCAAGACGTGGAGCTCCTGGCCTCCCCGGGCCACGACATGGAGCTCCTGGCCTTCCTGGGCCACGACGTGGAGCTCCTGGCCTCCCCTTGCCCACGACGTGGAGCTCCTGGCCTCCCTGGGCCACGACGTGGAGCTCCTGGTCTCCCTGGGGCCAAGACATGGAGCTCCTGGCCTCCCCGGGCCAAGACGTGGAGCTCCTGGCCTCCCTGGGCCAAGACGTGGAGCTCCTGGCCTCCCTGGGCCACGACGTGGAGCTCCTGGCCTCCCTGGGGCCAAGACATGGAGCTCCTGGCCTCCCTGGGCCAAGACGTGGAGCTCCTGGCCTCCCCATGCCCACGACATGGAGCTCCTGGCCTCCCCATGCCCACGACGTGGAGCTCCTGGCCTCCCTGGGGCCACGACGTGGAGCTCCTGGCCTCCCTGGGCCAAGATGTGGAGCTCCTGGCCTCCCTGGGCCAAGATGTGGAGCTCCTGGCCTCCCCGGGCCACGACGTGGAGCTCCTGGCCTCCCTGGGCCAAGATGTGGAGCTCCTGGCCTCCCTGGGCCAAGATGTGGAGCTCCTGGCCTCCCCGGGCCACGACGTGGAGCTCCTGGCCTCCCCGGGCCAAGACGTGGAGCTCCTGGCCTCCCTGGGCCAAGATGTGGAGCTCCTGGCCTCCCTGGGCCAAGATGTTGACCTCCCTTCCTTCTCTCCTCGTCTCCTCTAGCTTTCCCAGGGACGATTTTGGCAGACACGCAGCTGGTGGTGACCGTCACCAACTTCAACTACACGGAGGAGCTGCAGGACACCCAGTCCAAGACCTACCGCTCCTTCGAGGAGCATTTTCGGAAGGAGGTGAGGACGGGGGGCTGAGGTGTCCCTCCGGGGCCATCTTGTCCCCTCGGTGGTGGCTCACGCGAGCCTTTGGCTTCGCAGATAAAGAAGATCTACGGGAACATCCCCGGCTACGAGGGCGTGAGGATCATCAGCCTCAAGTAAGGGGGTCCCTGAGAGGAACCCAAGTTGGGTGGGTGGGTGGGGTGTCCCCGTTCACCCCCTCTAACCCCGCTGTCCCCCCCCTTTCTCCAAAGACCTGGCAGCATCGTGGTGGACCACGAGGTCTTCTTCACCATGACGGAGGAGAAAAACACGACCGAGAATTTCGAGGAGATAACGAAGAGTCTGGTGGAGAAGTTGCAAGTCACGGCGGAGAGCCAGGGCGCCTGCCAGCACAACGACAGTGGGTGCCCTTCCGTGTGTCCCCCCCCCCACGGCCACCTGGGTGCCACCTGGGTGCCACCTGGGGCACCCAAGGACGGGTCTCTGATGCCTCCTCTCCCTCTTCCTCCTACCGCAGCCATCCTCTGCCTCACCGTTACATCCAACCCCATCGTCAAGAACATGACGCCGGCGGATTCCCTGGATGGTGAGACCTCTGCGGACCCTCCTGCCCACCCCACCAGCCCTCCCAGTGCACCCCACCAGCCCTCCCAGTGCACCCCACCAGCCCCTTGCCCACCCCACCAGCCCCCAGTGCACCCCACCAGCCCTCCCAGTGCACCCCACCAGCCCTCCCAGTGCACCCCACCAGTCCCTTGCCCACCCCACCAGCCCCCAGTGCACCCCACCAGCCCTCCCAGTGCACCCCACCGGTCCCTCATCTACCCCACAAGTTCTCCCCATGGACCCCACCAGCCCCCAGTGCACCCCATCAGCCCCTCGCCCACCCCACCAGCCCCCAGTGCACCCCACCAGCCCCTTGCCCGCCCCACCAGTTCCTCGCCCACCCCACCAGCCCCCAGTGCACCCCACCAGTTCCCTGCCCACCCCACCAGCCCCCAGTGCACCCCACCAGCCCCCAGTGCACCCCACCAGTTCCCTGCCCACCCCACCAGCCCCCAGTGCACCCCACCAGTTCCTCGCCCACCCCACCAGCCCCTCGCCCACCCCACCAGCCCCTTGCCCACCCCACCAGTTCCTCGCCCACCCCACCAGCCCCCAGTGCACCCCACCAGCCCCCAGTGCACCCCACCAGCCCCCAGTGCACCCCACCAGTTCCTCGCCCACCCCACCAGCCCCTCGCCCACCCCACCAGTTCCTCGCCCACCCCACCAGCCCCCAGTGCACCCCACCAGCCCCTCGCCCACCCCACCAGCCCCCAGTGCACCCCACCAGTGCTCCCATTCCCCCTCTGACCCCTCCAACCCCCTGCCCCCCCCCCCCCCCAGAGATCTGCTGGCAGCGAGCGCCCAGCGAATACCGGGACTTCTACTACGTGCTGACCACGGAGGGCGTCATCCGCTGCGTCACCCGCTGCACACCCAACACGCCCAACACCATGGATTGCCACTACGGCCAGTGCCACGTCACCCGAGCCGGTCCCCAGTGCTTGTGAGTGCCACCACGGGGGGGGTCCCACGGCCACGAGGTTGGCCGGCGGCGGCGTCTCCAATCCCACGGGAATGGCGGGCCTGATCCTGTCTCCTTCCCGCAGCTGCCAGGATGAAGCCCTGTTCTGGTACACGGGCACCCACTGCTCCGGTCGCATCAGTAAGTTGGCCATGGGGTTGGGGCTGGTGGCCACCGTGTTTTTCATCGGCTGCGTCGTCCTCGCCGTGGTGTTGATCCGGAATCGCCGGAGGAAATCCTTGAGGTAGAGGAGCCCGGATGCTTGGGTTCCCAGTTGGGAGGGGTCTTCCAGTTCAGGGGGAGGGTTGGTACCTGGGTTCACTATGGGGGGGGGGGGAGCCCCTCCTCTGGTCTCTGCCCCCCCCCCTTGAGACCCCCTCTTGCTGCCCACCCAGTGACACTCAGTCCAGCACTGGTGACAACTGGTACGAGGACGACGGCTTCGCCTGGAACTCGGAAGATGGTTTCCTCTACTGCAACAAGGGAGCCGACAGCACCACAGGTAACCCCCAACCGCCAAGTCTGGGTTGATGGAGACCCCCAACTCTTGGGGGAGACCCCCCAAACCTCCAACCACCCCCCAAACCTCCAACCACCCCCCAAACCATCCAACCACCCCCCCAAACCATCCAACCACCCCCCCAAACCATCCAACCACCCCCAAACCTCCAACCACCCCCCCAAACCATCCAACCACCCCCCAAACCATCCAACCACCCCCAAACCTCCAACCACCCCCCCCAAACCATCCAACCACCCCCCCAACCATCCAACCACCCCCCAAACCTCCAACCACCCCCCAAACCATCCAACCGCCCCCCAAACCTCCAACCACCCCCCAAACCTCCAACCACCCCCCAACCATCCAACCACCCCCCAAACCTCCAACCACCCCCCAAACCATCCAACCGCCCCCCAAACCTCCAACCACCCCCCAAACCTCCAACCACCCCCCAAACCTCCAACCACCCCCCAAACCATCCAACCACCCCCCCCAACCATCCAACCACCCCCCAAAACCTCCAACCACCCCCCAAACCATCCAACCACCCCCCAAACCATCCAACCACCCCCCAAACCTCCAACCACCCCCCCAAACCTCCAACCACCCCCCCAAACCCCCAACCACCCCCCCAACCCCCAACCACCCCCCCAACCTCCAACCACCCCCCAAACCATCCAACCACCCCCCCCAAACCTCCAACCACCCCCCCCAACCATCTAACCACCCCCCAAACCATCCAACCACCCCCAAACCTCCAACCACCCCCCCAAACCATCCAACCACCCCCCCAAACCATCCAACCACCCCCAAACCTCCAACCACCCCCCCAAACCATCCAACCACCCCCCCAACCATCCAACCACCCCCCAAACCTCCAACCACCCCCCAAACCATCCAACCGCCCCCCAAACCTCCAACCACCCCCCCAACCATCCAACCACCCCCCAAACCTCCAACCACCCCCCAAACCATCCAACCACCCCCCAAACCATCCAACCACCCCCCCCAAACCCCCAACCGCCCCCCAAACCTCCAACCACCCCCCAAACCTCCAACCACCCCCCAAACCATCCAACCACCCCCCAAACCTCCAACCACCCCCCCCCAACCATCCAACCACCCCCCAAACCTCCAACCACCCCCAAACCATCCAACCACCCCCCAAACCCTCCAACCACCCCCCCCAACCATCCAACCACCCCCCAAAACCTCCTACCACCCCCCAAACCATCCAACCACCCCCCAAACCTCCAACCACCCCCCAACCATCCAACCACCCCCCAAACCCTCCAACCACCCCCCCCAACCATCCAACCACCCCCCAAACCTCCAACCACCCCCCCAAACCTCCAACCACCCCCCAACCATCCAACCACCCCCCAAACCATCCAACCACCCCCCCAAACCTCCAACCACCCCCCAAACCTCCAACCACCCCCCAAACCATCCAACCACCCCCCAACCATCCAACCACCCCCCAAAACCTCCAACCACCCCCCAAACCTCCAACCACCCCCCCCAACCATCCAACCACCCCCCAACCATCCAACCACCCCCCAAAACCTCCAACCACCCCCCAAACCTCCAACCACCCCCCCCAACCATCCAACCACCCCCCCAACCATCCAACCACCCCCAAACCTCCAACCACCCCCCAAACCATCCAACCACCCCCCAACCATCCAACCACCCCCCAAACCATCCAACCACCCCCCAACCATCCAACCACCCCCAAACCTCCAACCACCCCCCCAAACCTCCAACCACCCCCCCAAACCATCCAACCACCCCCCAAACCTCCAACCACCCCCCAAACCATCCAACCACCCCCCAACCATCCAACCACCCCCCAAAACCTCCAACCACCCCCCAAACCTCCAACCACCCCCCCAACCATCCAACCACCCCCCCAACCATCCAACCACCCCCAAACCTCCAACCACCCCCCAAACCATCCAACCACCCCCCAACCATCCAACCACCCCCCAACCATCCAACCACCCCCCCAACCATCCAACCACCCCCCCAAACCATCCAACCACCCCCCCCAAACCTCCAACCACCCCCCCAAACCATCCAACCACCCCCCAAACCTCCAACCACCCCCCCCCAAACCCCCAACCACCCCCCCAACCATCCAACCACCCCCCAAACCATCCAACCACCCCCCCAAACCTCCAACCACCCCCCAAACCATCCAACCACCCCCCAACCATCCAACCACCCCCCCAAACCATCCAACCACCCCCCCAAACCTCCAACCACCCCCCAAACCTCCAACCACCCCCCCCAACCATCCAACCACCCCCCCAACCATCCAACCACCCCCCCAAACCTCCAACCACCCCCCAAACCTCCAACCACCCCCAAACCTCCAACCACCCCCCCAAACCATCCAACCACCCCCCTAACCATCCAACCACCCCCCAAACCATCCAACCACCCCCCCAAACCTCCAACCACCCCCCCAAACCTCCAACCACCCCCCAAACCATCCAACCACCCCCCAAAACCTCCAACCACCCCCCAAACCTCCAACCACCCCCCCAAAACCTCCAACCACCCCCCAACCATCCAACCACCCCCCCCAACCATCCAACCACCCCCCCCAACCATCCAACCACCCCCCAAACCTCCAACCACCCCCCAAACCTCCAACCACCCCCCCAACCATCCAACCACCCCCCCAACCATCCAACCACCCCCCAAAACCTCCAACCACCCCCCCAAACCATCCAACCACCCCCCCAAACCTCCAACCACCCCCCCAAACCATCCAACCACCCCCCCAACCATCCAACCACCCCCCAAACCTCCAACCACCCCCCAAAACCATCCAACCACCCCCCAAACCTCCAACCACCCCCCAAACCATCCAACCGCCCCCCAAACCTCCAACCACCCCCCCAAACCTCCAACCACCCCCCCAACCATCCAACCACCCCCCAAACCATCCAACCACCCCCCCAAACCTCCAACCACCCCCCAAACCTCCAACCACCCCCCAAACCATCCAACCACCCCCAAACCTCCAACCACCCCCCCAAACCATCCAACCACCCCCCCAAACCTCCAACCACCCCCCCAAACCATCCAACCACCCCCCAACCATCCAACCACCCCCCAAACCATCCAACCACCCCCCCAAACCTCCAACCACCCCCCCAAACCTCCAACCACCCCCCCAAACCATCCAACCACCCCCCAAACCTCCAACCACCCCCAAACCTCCAACCACCCCCCCAAACCATCCAACCACCCCCCAAACCATCCAACCACCCCCCCAACCATCCAACCACCCCCCAAACCTCCAACCACCCCCAAACCATCCAACCACCCCCAAACCTCCAACCACCCCCCAAACCTCCAACCACCCCCCAAACCTCCAACCACCCCCCCAAACCATCCAACCACCCCCCAAACCATCCAACCACCCCCCAAACCTCCAACCACCCCCCAAACCATCCAACCACCCCCCAAACCTCCAACCACCCCCAAACCTCCAACCACCCCCCAACCATCCAACCACCCCCCAAACCTCCAACCACCCCCCAAACCATCCAACCACCCCCCAAACCTCCAACCACCCCCCAAACCATCCAACCACCCCCCAAACCATCCAACCACCCCCCCAACCATCCAACCACCCCCCAAACCTCCAACCACCCCCCAAAACCATCCAACCACCCCCCAAACCATCCAACCACCCCCCAAACCTCCAACCACCCCCCAAAACCATCCAACCACCCCCCAAACCATCCAACCACCCCCCAAACCTCCAACCACCCCCCAAACCATCCAACCACCCCCAAACCTCCAACCACCCCCCAAACCTCCAACCACCCCCCAAAACCTCCAACCACCCCCCAAACCTCCAACCACCCCCCCAACCATCTAACCACCCCCCCAAACCTCCAACCACCCCCCAAACTCTCCAACCACCCCCCAAACCTCCAACCACCCCCCCAAACCTCCAACCACCCCCCAAACCATCCAACCACCCCCCAAACCTCCAACCACCCCCCCAAACCTCCAACCACCCCCCAAACCATCCAACCACCCCCCAAACCTCCAACCACCCCCCCCAAACCATCCAACCACCCCCCAAACCTCCAACCACCCCCCAAAACCTCCAACCACCCCCCAAACTCTCCAACCACCCCCCAAACCATCCAACCACCCCCCAAACCTCCAACCACCCCCCAAAACCTCCAACCACCCCCCAAACCTCCAGCCACCCCCCAAACCTCCAACCACCCCCCAACCATCCAACCACCCCCCAAACCTCCAACCACCCCCCCAACCATCCAACCACCCCCAAACCTCCAACCACCCCCCCAACCATCCAACCACCCCCCAAACTCTCCAACCACCCCCCAAACCATCCAACCACCCCCCAAACCTCCAACCACCCCCCAAACCTCCAGCCACCCCCCAAACCTCCAACCACCCCCCAAAACCTCCAACCACCCCCCAACCATCCAACCACCCCCCAAACCTCCAACCACCCCCCAAACCTCCAACCACCCCCAAACCATCCAACCACCCCCAACCTCCAACCACCCCCAACCAACCACCCCCCAACCATCCAACCAACCACCCCCAAACCTCCAACCACCCCCCAAAACCATCCAACCACCCCCCAAACCTCCAACCACCCCCCAAACCCCCAACCACCGTCCCAATCTCCCCCCAGGGAGCGAGACTCAGCCCAGATTCACGCCTTCGTTGGAGCTGGTGGATACCGCCACCCCCGGTACGTCCTCCTCCTCCTCCTCCGACAGCACCCACCCCCCTCCCCGGGCCCCAGGCACCCAAGGGAGACCCCCACCCCCCCTCTCACCCCCTTCCCTCTCCTCCTCCTCCTCCCCCCAGATGAAGATCTCCAGGCCAAAGGTCACAACTCGGCTGTGATCCCGCATCGGCGTCACCCCGGTTGGCGACAGAAGAAACCCCAACTGGGATGAAGAGCGGAAACCACCCCTCCCCCACCCCCACCCCCACCCCCCCGTCCCCGCCGCCCCCCAACCTCACCGCGACGGGGGTCTTCTCGCCCAAGGGAGGACCCCCAAATCCGCTTGGCGTGGCCGGACCACGGGCATGCAGGCCGTGCCAAAAGCCGGGCGAGACGCTCGGGGCAGGCAACCCCCCCACCCCCCACCCCCACCCCCACCCTTGCTATTTATTATTTATTTGGGTGATGAAGCCGGCAGCGCCGGGTGCCCCAAAAATCACCCGTGGCTCTCGGGCTGAGCCCGGGGGGGAGGGGGGGCGGGGGGCGACCCGAGGACGCGGGACTCGTGACGGGGTGCAGGCAGTGGCCAGCCGCAGGGAGGTTGCCACGGAGGACCCTTCCCACCCCTCCCCCGCACGCAGCGGGTTTTTTTAATAAATTTCTGGTTGTTATTTTCTTGTCCCGTCTTTTCCTTTCCCGTGGGAAGCTCGCGGGGGGGTCACGGGGCGGGGGTGGGGGGGGTCACGGGACCCCAGAGGAATTGCTGGGTGCACGGGGTACCCAGAACAAACTGGGGAGCACTGGGAGGTACTGGGACGCCCCAGAGTGCACGTGGCACCCAGAACAAACTGGGGAGCACTGGGAGGTACTGGGACACCCCGGGGTGCACGTGGCACCCAGAACAAACTGGGGAGCACTGGGAGGTACTGGGACACCCCGGGGTGCACGTGGCACCCAGAACAAACTGGGGAGCACTGGGAGGTACTGGGACACCCCGGGGTGCACATGGCACCCAGAACAAACTGGGGAGCACTGGGAGGTACTGGGACACCCCGGGGTGCACGGGGTACCCAGAACAAACTGGGGAGCACTGGGAGGTACTGGGGCACCCCGGGGTGCACGGGGTACCCAGAACAAACTGGGGAGCACTGGGAGGTACTGGGACACCCCGGGGTGCACGTGGTACCCAGAACAAACTGGGGAGCACTGGGAGGTACTGGGACACCCCGGGGTGCATGTGGCACCCAGAACAAACTGGGGAGCACTGGGAGGTACTGGGACACCCTGGCGTGCATGTTCCACCCAGAACAAACTGGGGAGCACTGGGAGGTACTGGGACACCCCTGGGTGCATGTGGCACCCAGAACAAACTGGGGAGCACTGGGAGGTACTGGGACACCCTGGCGTGCATGTTCCACCCAGAACAAACTGGGGAGCACTGGGAGGTACTGGGACACCCCGGGGTGCATGTGGCACCCAGAACAAACTGGGGAGCACTGGGAGGTACTGGGACACCCCGGGGTGCATGTGGCACCCAGAACAAACTGGGGAGCACTGGGAGGTACTGGGACACCCCTGGGTGCATGTGGCACCCAGAACAAACTGGGGAGCACTGGGAGGTACTGGGACACCCTGGCGTGCATGTTCCACCCAGAACAAACTGGGGAGCACTGGGAGGTACTGGGACACCCCGGGGTGCACGTGGCACCCAGAATAAACTGGGGAGCACTGGGAGGTACTGGGACACCCCGGGGTGCACGTGGCACCCAGAATAAACTGGGGAGCACTGGGAGGTACTGGGACACCCCGGGGTGCACGTGGCACCCAGAATAAACTGGGGAGCACTGGGAGGTACTGGGACACCCCGGGGTGCACGTGGCACCCAGAATAAACTGGGGAGCACTGGGAGGTACTGGGACACCCTGGCGTGCGTGTTCCACCCAGAACAAACTGGGGAGCACTGGGAGGTACTGGGACGCACTGGGGAGCAGGTAGCACCCAGAACAAATTGGGAGAGACTGGGAAGTACTGGGACACCCCGGGAAGGTGGGAGCACGGGGGGGGGGGGGGGACAGGGGACACCCGGGGGGGGGAGGGGACGCACCCAGTGCCACCAGCACCGCGGCCAGCGCCCGGCTGATCAGCACCACGGACAGCGCCGGGCCGGGGGGCACCCATGGGTGCCTGGGGGTGGGGAACCCGGGGGTGGCACCCATGGGTGCTTGGGGGTGGGGAACCCGGGGGTGGCACCCATGGGTGCTTGGGGGTGGGGGACCCTGGGGATGGCACCCATGGGTGCCTGGGGGTGGGGGACCCGGGGGGTGGCACCCATGGGTGCTTGGGGGTGGGGGACCCGGGGGTGGCACCCGGGGGTGGCACCCATGGGTGCCTGGGGGTGGGGGACCCCGGGGGTGGCACCCATGGGTGCCTGGGGACAGAGGGTCGTGGGGACACTGCCCACAGGTGCCTGGGGGTGGGGGACCCTGGGGACGGCACCCATGGGTGCTTGGGGGTGGGGGACCCTGGGGGTGGCACCCATGGGTGCTTGGGGGTGGGGGACCCCAAGGGGTGGCACCCATGGGTGCTTGGGGGTGGGGGACCCCGGGGGTGGCACCCATGGGTGTCTGGGGACAGAGGGTTGTGGGGACACTGCCCACAGGTGCCTGGGGGTGGGGGACCCTGGGGATGGCACCCATGGGTGCCTGGGGGTGGGGGACCCCGGGGGTGGCACCCATGGGTGCCTGGGGGTGGGGGACCTCGGGGGTGGCACCCATGGGTGCTTGGGGGTGGGGGACCCCAAGGGGTGGCACCCATGGGTGCTTGGGGGTGGGGGACCCCGGGGGTGGCACCCATGGGTGCCTGGGGGTGGGGGACCCTGGGGATGGCACCCATGGGTCCCTGGGGACAGAGGGTCGTGGGGACACTGCCCACAGGTGCCTGGGGATGGCACCCATGGGTGCTTGGGGACGGCACCCAAGGAAGGAGAGCCCCAGGGAGGGATCCTGAGGGCGCCCAGGGATGGAGGACCCCGGGGGACGGCACCCAAGGACGGGTGGCCCCGGAGAAACCACCTAGGGGTGCCCGAGGGGATGCACCCAACCCCCCAGCGCCACCCTTCTCCCCGTCGCGCGGCGAGGAGGGAGCGCCGAGCCAGGCCGGGGACAGCGCGGCGGCGGCACGGGACCCCGGCACCCAAGGGCTTTGCCACGTCGCGGCTCCCTTCCATCCACCCCTCCATCGCCGGGAGGTTTGGGGAGGGCCCAACCCCCCAAGGTGGGGCAGGACGACTGGGCAGCGGGCGCCGATTACCAGTTTCACCCAGTAAGAGTTTTCACCGGTAACAAACCCACCGCGTTTCACCCTAATCTTATCACCGTGCCGGGGGAACCGCGGCTCCCCTCCCTCCCTCGTCTCCAACGCAAGGGTTGGGCGCGTCGTGGCCGGTCCAGAGCTGCCTGGGGAGGTGGAACGCCACGGGGACGTTCAGACCTTCTCACGCCCTTTCTATTTTAGCGTTTGATTAAAAATTACTCAGCGATTATTTACCGGCGCGGCCCTACCTTGCGGTTGATGACTGTGCCGGACTCGGCGTACAAAACCCTTCCATCCAGCGCCGCCGGCTCAGTCGTTCCGCGGTTCCTTGGGGTTCTGCTGCTGATGGAGCTGGGTTGCTTCTTCCTCCTCCTCCTCTTCTTCTTCTTCATCCCCTTGGCGGCTCTGTCAGGTAAGAGAGGGGAGGATGGGGAGATCTTCATCCCGCCGGCGGCGAGGCGGCAGCCCACCCTCTCCTTCTCCCACCCCCTCTGAAAAAAAAAAAAAAATCCCTTGAGGGGGTTTTTTGGGGTCTTTTTGGGTTTCCCGCTCCACTGGAAGCTCCTCTTCCAAAGACCTCGCACCACCCAACTGCCGTTGGGTGGGTGCCGTTCCCAGCCTGGGGTGCCCCACTTGCCCTCCAAGGGCAAAGTCGCCCGATGGTGGGTGCCCGGTCCCCTCTTCCCTTCTCCGGGTGGGGGTTTAGTGCCACGGGCACCCGTCAGAGCCGGCTTTTGGGGAGGGGGAACGCCGACTCCCTCCCCCGGCCTCATGGCGGGGCGTCGACTCGCCGGAGGTGGGGTGGGAGCGGACCCGGTCTCCCGGCTCCCTCCTCCGATCCGGGATTCGGCCGGCTCCCTCCCCCTCGCCCCCCCCAACCTAAGATGTCTTCCAGCCCCCTGCGAGAACGGCGGCACGGCGGTGGGGGAGAGATGCGCCTGCCCCCCCGGCTACAACGGAACCCGCTGCGAGAGCGGCGACCGCGCCAAAGCTTGCCAACACGGCGGCACCGCCGTGGGGACGAAGTGCTACTGCCCGCCGGGATTTCGGGGTTCCCTTTGTGAACACTCGGACCCCGCCAGCGCTTGCCAAAACGGGGCCACGGCTTTTGGGATGGGGTGCGTGTGTCCGCCGGGATACCAGGGAGACGTCTGCCAGCACCCAGAGCAGCCCAGCTCGTGCCTAAACGGTGGCACGTTGGTGGGGGCGGCCTGCCGCTGCCCGCCGGCAGCCTGGGGACCCCGGTGTGAGTGCACCAGCCCGTCCAGCGCCACGGTGCCCACCACGGCCAGGACCCCAAGCACAGCGGGCCGCGAGAACATCTCCAACGTCAACAGCACCACGCACCCCACCAAGAGGCACGCCACGGTGACGAGCGCCCCGAAAAGCAACACCACGGCCACGCTGCCGACCCCCGTGGAAAGCAACACCACGGCCACCACCGTCAAAAGCAACACCACGGCCACGCTGCCGATCCCCATGGAAAGCAACACCACGGCCATTCCCACGGAAAGGAACACCACGGCCGTGGAAAGCAACATCACGGCCACCACCGTCAAAAGCAACACCACGGCCACGCTGCCGATCCCCGTGGAAAGGAACACCACGGCCATTCCCATGGAAAGGAACACCACGGCCGTGGAAAGCAACACCACGGCCACCACTGTCAAAAGCAACACCACGGCCACGCTGCCGATCCCCGTTGAAAGGAACACCACGGCCATGGAAAGCAACACCACGGCCACCACTGTCAAAAGCAACACCACGGCCATTCCCGTGGAAAGCAACACCACGGCCACACTGCCGATCCCTGTGGAAAGGAACACCACAGCCGTTCCCATGGAAAGGAACACCACAGCCGTTCCCATGGAAAGCAACACCACGGCCGTTCCCATGGAAAGGAACACCACGGCCATGGAAAGCAACACCACGGCCACCACCGTCAAAAGCAACACCACGGCCACGCTACCGATCCCCATGGAAAGCAACACCACGGCCATTCCCATGGAAAGGAACACCACGGCCACGTTACGAAGCCCCGTGGAAAGGAACACCACGGCCATTCCCATAGAAAGGAACACCACGGCCGTTCCCATGGAAAGGAACACCACGGCCACGGAAAGGAACACCACGGCCACCACCGTCAAAAGCAACACCACGGCCACGCTGCCGACCCCCATGGAAAGCAACACCACGGCCATTCCCATGGAAAGGAACACCACGGCCATTCCCATGGAAAGGAACACCACGGCCACGTTACGAAGCCCCGTGGAAAGGAACACCACGGCCATTCCCATAGAAAGGAACACCACGGCCGTTCCCATGGAAAGGAACACCACGGCCACGGAAAGGAACACCACGGCCACCACCGTCAAAAGCAACACCACGGCCATTCCCGTGGAAAGCAACACCACGGCCGTTCCCATAGAAAGGAACACTACAGCCACACTACCGATCCCCATGGAAAGGAACACCACGGCCATGGAAAGGAACACCACGGCCATTCCCATGGAAAGGAACACCACGGCCACGCTACCGGTCCCCATGGAAAGCAACACCACGGCCACCACTGTGGAAAGGAACACCACCATGGAAAGCAACACCACGGCCACTACCGTCAAAAGCAACACCACGGCCACCCCCATGGAAAGGAACACCACGGCCACGCTACCGATCCCCGTGGAAGGCAACACCACGGCCACACTGCCGATCCCTGTGGAAAGGAACACCACGGCCGTTCCCATGGAAAGGAACACCACGGCCATTCCCATGGAAAGCAACACCACGGCCACGTTACGAATCCCCGTGGAAAGCAACACCACGGCCACCACTGTCAAAAGCAACACCACGGCCATTCCCGTGGAAAGGAACACCACGGCCGTTCCCATGGAAAGGAACACCACGGCCGTTCCCATGGAAAGCAACACCACGGCCATGGAAAGCAACACCACAGCCATTCCCATGGAAAGGAACACCACGGCCATTCCCGTGGAAAGGAACACCACGGCCATTCCCATGGAAAGGAACACCACGGCCGTTCCCATGGAAAGGAACACCACAGCCGTTCCCATGGAAAGGAACACCACAGCCGTTCCCATGGAAAGCAACACCACGGCCATTCCCATGGAAAGGAACACCACGGCCATGGAAAGCAACACCACGGCCACCACCGTCAAAAGCAACACCACGGCCACCACCGTCAAAAGCAACACCACGGCCACGCTGCCGATCCCCGTGGAAAGGAACACCACGGCCATTCCCATGGAAAGGAACACCACGGCCATTCCCATAGAAAGCAACACCATGGCCGTTCCCATGGAAAGGAACACCACGGCCATTCCCATGGAAAGGAACACCACAGCCGTTCCCATGGAAAGGAACACCACGGCCATTCCCATGGAAAGGAACACCACAGCCGTTCCCATGGAAAGGAACACCACAGCCGTTCCCATGGAAAGGAACACCACGGCCGTTCCCATGGAAAGGAACACCACGGCTACACCCATGGAAAGGAACACCACGGCCACGTTACGAATCCCCGTGGAAAGCAACACCACGGCCACCACCGTCAAAAGCAACACCACGGCCACGCTGCCGACCCCCATGGAAAGCAACACCACGGCCATTCCCATGGAAAGGAACTCCACGGCCACCACTGTGGAAAGGAACACCACCATGGAAAGCAACACCACGGCCACTACCGTCAAAAGCAACACCACGGCCATTCCCATGGAAAGGAACACCACGGCCACGCTACCGATCCCCACGGAAAGGAACGCCACGGCCATTCCCGTGGAAAGCAACGCCAGGGGCGTGCTACTGGTCCTCATGGAAAGCAACACCACGGCCACGCTCCCAACCGTTGCCGCCAACGACTCTGCTACCCCAGCACCCAATGCCACCCACATGGTCCCCGTGGATACCACCGCGGCGTGTGCCGGGAACTGCACCAACCCCGCCACCGAGACGACGGCGGTGATGCTCCCGTCCCATCGCAACACCACGGTCCCCGCCACGACATCGGGTCCTGGCTCCACCACCCTCACCACCTCTTCAACCAGCAGAGCCAACGCCTCCTCGGCCACCTTCTGCCTCTACCTCCCCCATGGGTCCAACCCTCCGGCTAGTGGGTGTCGTGGCATGGGGTCCTCGGCGGGGGAGGGGTCTCCTCTCCAGGGCCACGAGGGACACGGGGTCTTCCGGGGCGAGGGGAGAGGAGGAGGAGGGAGAGGAGGTTGGACGTGGGTCCAGCGGGCGTCCTGGCACGGGGTCCCTGGGGTGGGGGTCTCCTTCCCGGGGGTCTCCTGGGACAAGGGGATAAAGAAGGATGGACGTGGGTCTACCACGCCCAAGGACCAGAGCTGGGGGGTGGGGAGGCCAGGACGCCTGCGTCCCCTCGCCAAATCCTTCCGCCCCCACCTCTCTTCCAGTCATCTGCCGCAACGGTGGCGTCGCCAACTTGACCGAATGCCTCTGCCCACCCGGTTACTCCGGCCCGGCTTGCGAGACGGTGAACGCCACCAACCGATGTGCCGGCGGCAGCACGGCGGTGGGCAACCGTTGCGTCTGCCCACCGGGGCGGTCGGGGACTCGTTGTGACACCCCGGACGAAACCACGGCTTGCCAGAACGGAGGTACGGCCGTGGGCACGGAGTGCTACTGCCCCGGTGGGTTTAGTGGCCCACGGTGCGAGGGCCACCAGACCACGGCTGGCCCCACCTCCGGAAGGACCACCGCACCCCAAGCAACAACCGATCACCCCACGAGGAGCAGAATCACACCGACGAGCACCAGGAGGACCACCACCACCACCACCGCAGGTTGGTGGGTCTTCCTTGGCAGGGGCGCTCATGCCGAGACCCCCGCCATGGCCGTTTCTGGGAGAGGACCCCCCACCCCCACCACCCAAAGGGGTCGCACCCCTGAAGTCCCAGTGTCACCCCCCACCCAAGGGGGACACACCAGGGAGCCGCTGGCACCACTTCCCTCCTTCCACCTCCCCGCAAAAAACAACATGGCGGGGCTGTGGCGCTGGTGCACCCAACTGGATGGAACTGGGAGGGGACACAGGGTGCTGGACACTATGGGAGGGGGGGTGCAGGTGTGGGGAGGGTACCCATGAGTCCTTGCGTCCTTCTCCCCACAGACCCGTGCCAGAACGGGGGTCACTGGACTGGGGTGAGTTGTGTCTGCCCCCCCAATTTGACCGGAGCCTTCTGCCAGTTTGGGGCATCGACCATCAACATCACGGCAGGTAAAAAGAGAGGGACCCCCCCACCACCACCCCATCCCCCACCCCGTCCCCCACCCCATCCCCCACCCCGTCCCCAAGAGGGACGTCCCGTGGGATGTCCCCATCTCACGGGCATCCTACCCCTTTCCACGAAGAGCTGGGCCCCTCCGTGATGATGCTGGCGCACGTCACCAACCGGAACTTCTCCGAGGCCATGGAGGACACCTCGTCCACCGCCTATCGCGGCTTCGTGGATGAGTTCAGCCGGACGGTGAGGCCCTCGTTGTGTCCTCCCCCAAAGTCACTGGGGGGCCACCAGGGCCACCCCAAGGGACCACCCAGCCCCACTGGTGGCACATCTCTCTGTCCCCAGATGGATCGGATCTACCACAACGTCTCCGGCTACCGTGGCATCCGCATCCTGACCCTGACGTGAGTGTGCGGCCGGTGGTGGGGACGGGATGGGTGAGGAACCCCTGGGACGGGTGAGGAACCCCTGGGACGGGATGGGATGGGTGAGGAACCCCTGGGATGGGATGGGATGGGATGGGTGAGGAATCCATGGGATGGGAGAGGAACCCCTGGGATGGGATGGGATGGGATGGGTGAGGAACCCCTGGGATGGGATGGGATGGGATGGGTGAGGAACCCCTGGGATGGGAGGGGACGGGATGGGATGGGTGAGGAACCCCTGGGATGGGTGAGGAACCCCTGGGATGGGATGGGATGGGATGGGTGAGGAACCCCTGGGACGGGACGGGACGGGTGAGGAACCCCTGGGATGGGTGAGGAACCCCTGGGATGGGTGAGGAACCCCTGGGATGGGATGGGATGGGATGGGTGAGGAACCCCTGGGATGGGTGAGGAACCCCTGGGATGGGATGGGATGGGTGAAGAACCCCTGGGATGGGTGAGGAACCCCTGGGATGGGATGGGACGGGATGGGAGGGGTGAGGAACCCCTGGGATGGGACGGGATGGGTGAGGAACCCCTGGGATGGGTGAGGAACCCCTGGGACGGGACGGGATGGGTGAGGAACCCCTGGGATGGGTGAGGAACCCCTGGGACGGGACGGGACGGGTGAGGAACCCCTGGGATGGGTGAGGAACCCCTGGGATGGGTGAGGAACCCCTGGGATGGGATGGGACGGGTGAGGAACCCCTGGGATGGGTGAGGAACCCCTGGGATGGGTGAGGAACCCCTGGGACGGGACGGGATGGGTGAGGAACCCCTGGGATGGGACGGGACGGGATGGGATGGGTGAGGAACCCCTGGGATGGGTGAGGAACCCCTGGGACGGGACGGGACGGGTCAGGAACCCCTGGGACGGGTGAGGAACCCCTGGGACGGGACGGGATGGGTGAGGAACCACTGGGACGGGACGGGATGGGTGAGGAACCCCTGGGATGGGTGAGGAACCCCTGGGATGGGACGGGTCAGGAACCCCTGGGACGGGTGAGGAACCCCTGGGACGGGACGGGATGGGTGAGGAACCCCTGGGACGGGACGGGATGGGTGAGGAACCCCTGGGACGGGACGGGATGGGTGAGGAACCCCTGGGACGGGACGGGATGGGTGAGGAACCCCTGGGATGGGAGGGGACGGGATGGGAGGGGTGAGGAACCCCTGGGATGGGATGGGACGGGATGGGTGAGGAACCCCTGGGATGGGAGGGGACGGGATGGGATGGGTGAGGAACCCCTGGGATGGGTGAGGAACCCCTGGGATGGGATGGGATGGGTGAGGAACCCCTGGGATGGGAGAGGACGGGATGGGAGGGGTGAGGAACCCCTGGGATGGGATGGGACGGGTGAGGAACCCCTGGGATGGGTGAGGAACCCCTGGGACGGGACGGGATGGGTGAGGAACCCCTGGGATGGGAGGGGACGGGATGGGATGGGTGAGGAACCCCTGGGATGGGATGGGACGGGATGGGTGAGGAACATCTAGGATGGGACGGGATGGAATGGGTGAGGAACCCCTGGGACGGGATGGGTGAGGAACATCTAGGATGGGACGGGATGGGTGAGGAACCCCTGGGACGGGACGGGATGGGATGGGCGAGGAACCCCTGGGATGGGATGGGATGGGATGGGTGAGGAACCCCTGGGACAGGAGGGGACGGGATGGGATGGGCGAGGAACCCCTGGGATGGGACGGGACGGGATGGGTGAGGAACCCCTGGGATGGGATGGGTGAGGAACATCTAGGATGGGACGGGATGGAATGGGCGAGGAACCCCTGGGACGGGATGGGATGGGCGAGGAACCCCATGCTGATGCTCTCGCTGCCCCACAGAAGAGGCAGCGTGGTGGTGAACTACGAAGTCCTGCTGCAGCCATCGGCTGGAGACACCGACCTTGACCACCGAGCCAAGGAGCTGCTGGAGGTTGCCAACACCGCAGCTCAGCCCCAAAACTGCAGCGACACGGCGGGTAGGTGCCAAGAGACCCGCTGCCGGTCAGGATCGGTCCCCCACATCTCTGGTGGCCTCCAGTGACCGCTCCCCACTCTTTCCTCTCCCAGAAGGGCTCTGCTTCAACACGTCCTCCTCCGGAGCTGCCCACGCCGAGGTGTCGGCGCTCAACGCCATGGGTGAGCGCGGGCGGCTGGGCCGCCACGGGGAGGGGGATGGGGTCAGGGCTCACCTGATTGGTGCTTCTCCTCTCCAGAGCTCTGCAGAAAGTACACGCCGGCCAACTTCAGCCGCCATTACTCTCCCTACCGCCTGGAGAACAGCCTCCTCTGCATCACCAACTGCACCCTCAACGTCCCCGGCTCCATCAACTGCAACAGCGGGCTCTGCCGGCTGACGCTGGAGGGACCCCACTGCTTGTGAGTGGACCCAAACCTCCCCCGTCCCTTACCCATAATTCCCTCCTTACCCCCAGTCTTCAGCCCTCACCATAACGCTGACTGTAGACCCGATTCCAGTCCTAAACCTAACGATACCCTAATCGTAACCCCAGCCCTAACCCAAACCTTCTCCCAGTCACGGCATTAACCTCTTAACCCTCAGCCGACCCTGAACCCCACCCCAGCCCTAACCCTGGTGCTCACCTGGACCCCAATCCTTGACCCCAAATCCCAGCCCTTAAGCCCAACACCCCAACCCTTGACCCCCAAGCTCCCACCGCAACCCAAAACCTTGACCCTAAACCCAAAACCTTGACCCTAAACCCAAAACCTTGATGCCAACACCCCAACTCCTGACTCCCAAGTCCCAAACTTAAGCCCAACACCCAACTCCTGCCCTCCAAACCCAGCCCTTGACCCCCAAGCCCCAAACCTTGAGCCCAAAACCCAGCCCTTGCCCTCCAAACCTAACCCTTGACCCCCAAGCCCCAAACCTTGAGCCCAACACCCCAACCCTTGCCCTCCAAACCCAGCCCTTGACCCCCAAGCCCCAAACCTTGAGCCCAACACCCCAACTCCTGCCCTCCAAACCCAGCCCTTGACCCCCAAGCCCCAAACCTTGAGCCCAACACCCCAACTCCCGCCCTCCAAACCCAGCCCTTGACCCCCAAGCCCCAAACCTTGAGCCCAACACCCCAACTCCCGCCCTCCAAACCCAGCCCTTGACCCCCAAGCCCCAAACCTTGAGCCCAACACCCCAACTCCCGCCCTCCAAACCCAGCCCTTGACCCCCAAGCCCCAAACCTTGAGCCCAAAACCCCAACTCCCGCCCTCCAAACCCAACCCTTGACCCCCAAGCCCCAAACCTTGAGCCCAACACCCCAACTCCCGCCCTCCAAACCCAGCCCTTGACCCCCAAGCCCCAAACCTTGAGCCCAACACCCCAACTCCCGCCCTCCAAACCCAGCCCTTGACCCCCAAGCCCCAAACCTTGAGCCCAAAACCCAGCCCTTGCCCTCCAAACCCAGCCCTTGACCCCCAAGCCCCAAACCTTGAGCCCAACACCCCAACTCCCGCCCTCCAAACCCAGCCCTTGACCCCCAAGCCCCAAACCTTGAGCCCAAAACCCAGCCCTTGCCCTCCAAACCCAGCCCTTGACCCCCAAGCCCCAAACCTTGAGCCCAACACCCCAACTCCTGCCCTCCAAACCCAGCCCTTGACCCCCAAGCCCCAAACCTTGAGCCCAACACCCCAACTCCCGCCCTCCAAACCCAGCCCTTGACCCCCAAGCCCCAAACCTTGAGCCTAACACCCCAACTCCTGCCCTCCAAACCCAGCCCTTGACCCCCAAGTGCCAAACCTTGAGCCCAACACCCCAACTCCCGCCCTCCAAACCCAGCCCTTGACCCCCAAGCCCCAAACCTTGAGCCCAACACCCCAACTCCTGCCCTCCAAACCCAGCCCTTGACCCCCAAGCCCTAAACCTTGAGCCCAACACCCCAACTCCTGCCCTCCAAACCCAGCCCTTGACCCCCAAGCCCCAAACCTTGAGCCCAAAACCCCAACTCCTGCCCTCCAAACCCAACCCTTGACCCCCAAGCCCCAAACCTTGAGCCCAACACCCCAACTCCTGCCCTCCAAACCCAGCCCTTGACCCCCAAGCCCCAAACCTTGAGCCCAACACCCCAACTCCCGCCCTCCAAACCCAGCCCTTGATCCCCAAGTGCCAAACCTTGAGCCCAAAACCCAACCCTTGACCCCCAAGCCCCAAACCTTGAGCCCAAAACCCAGCCCTTGACCCCCAAGCCCCAAACCTTGAGCCCAAAACCCCAACTCCTGCCCTCCAAACCCAGCCCTTGACCCCCAAGCCCCAAACCTTGAGCCCAACACCCCAACTCCCGCCCTCCAAACCCAGCCCTTGACCCCCAAGCCCCAAACCTTGAGCCCAACACCCCAACCCTTGCCCTCCAAACCCAGCCCTTGACCCCCAAGCCCCAAACCTTGAGCCCAACACCCCAACTCCTGCCCTCCAAACCCAGCCCTTGACCCCCAAGCCCCAAACCTTGAGCCCAAAACCCAGCCCTTGCCCTCCAAACCCAGCCCTTGACCCCCAAGCCCCAAACCTTGAGCCCAACACCCCAACTCCTGCCCTCCAAACCCAGCCCTTGACCCCCAAGCCCCAAACCTTGAGCCCAACACCCCAACTCCCGCCCTCCAAACCCAGCCCTTGACCCCCAAGCCCCAAACCTTGAGCCTAACACCCCAACTCCTGCCCTCCAAACCCAGCCCTTGACCCCCAAGTGCCAAACCTTGAGCCCAACACCCCAACTCCCGCCCTCCAAACCCAGCCCTTGACCCCCAAGCCCCAAACCTTGAGCCCAACACCCCAACTCCTGCCCTCCAAACCCAACCCTTGACCCCCAGAAGCCCTTGACCGCAACCCCAAACCTCAATCCCAACCCATGAAGATGGGGCTGGGTCTCCTGGGTTCTCCCCAGCTCTGGGAAGGGTCCTGGGAACCTGGTGGGTTTCTTGGAGGATCCCAATCCCCAACCTCCACCCTGGGCCAGATCCAGGGGGCAGGGACCCTCCCCCATGACACATCACCCCCACAGCTGCCCAGATGTGCCCTGGTACCTGACAACCGGCAACCGCTGCCAGACCCACATCAGCAAACTGGGGCTGGGGCTGGGGTTGGGGCTGACCCTCCTCATCCTCCTCATCCTTTGCATCATCCTCGCCATCTGCTTGGCCCAAGGGAAGGAGAAATCGGCTGGTACCAGGTGAAAAGGCCGGGGGGGGTCCGGGGAGGAGAGTTGGGGTTGGTAGCAAGCCGGGCTGCCCTCAGCTTCCCCCCTTCACCAAAATTTGGGGGGCAGCAGCTTTTCCCCATGGGGGTGGGAGGGTTCAACTCCCCAACCCCCACGAGCTCCCCCATCTGCCCCCCACCCCACCCCAGCCCCCCACACAAGACGCCCGAGCTCACCGGTTCCCAGCTCTACAGCATGACCGGCGAGGACAGCAGCTGGCCGGACGGCAGACGCAACGGCCGTGCCACTGGCATCTACCACGTGAACGGCAGAGGCTCCACGCCCCGGCAAGGTGAGAGCCGTCGGGGGGGTGGCAAAACCTCAGTGGGGAGACCCCCACCCTTGCCAGACCCTCACCCTCTTTCCTTTTCCAGGCCGCTACGGACACAGCTCCTACGAGCCCAAGGCGGAGGTGGCCGCACCCACCACGCCGGTAGGTTGCCCAGGCAGCGCCGGTGCCGCAGTCGGCACCGCAGATGCCACGGGGAGACCCCAGCCTCACCGCTCCCTCCTCTCTTCGCAGGCGCCGGCAGAAGGCGTAACGTCCCTGTGACCCCCCCCGACCTCCAAAAATAGCTGGGGGCGGCAGGGGTCAAGGCATCCATGGTGCCCGGCATGGGGCAAGACCCTTGGCATGGGAAGGGGCAGCGACCGAAGACCTCAGCCCCCCCAAAAAGGGGAGGTGGGGAAAGTGCCCCCCCCCCCCAGCATTTCTCATTTTGGGGGCAAAAGCAGCGGGATGCGGTTCCTCTGTGAGAAAGGAGGGGTCCCCCCCGTGGGCCTTGGGGGGCTCCTCGCTGGAGAGGACATCCTTGCACCCGGTTGAGTCTCACGAAGCCTCACCTGAGCCGGATAATCCTTATCGTGGCAGAAATTATATTTATTAAGGGAGTTATTTCCCCTCCTGCAAAATAACTGGGAAAAAACAGGGTTGGGCGCGACGGGGCGGGGAATTCCCAACGGCAGGGCACCAACGTTGCTGACCCATTTGGGGGTCAAGGTTTGAGGTTGGGGGGCAGGGTTGGGGTCTTGGGGGGCAGGGTTGGGGTTTGGGAGGTTGGGATTGGGGTTTTGGGGGGGGGACGGACGGTTGGGGTTTTTAGGGCTCAAGGGGTGGGTTTGGAGGGGAATTCCCAGGGCTGTACCGCAGCCAGGGCTGGAAAGGATGCAGGAAGACCCAATCGTGACCGGAGGAGGAAGAAATTCTTCAAAACACTTGTTTGCAAACCACCGGTGGGAAGGAAGAGTCAGCTGATACCTGCCCGTCCAGAAATACAACAAAAATTCACGCTCCGCCGCAACAAAAATATTATCCGCCCTCCCCAGCATCTCCTCACCCCTCCCACCACCCCCAGCGCCAGCCGGAGAGATTACTGGTGTTTGTTTTCTGGGTGGAAAAGGGCCCTTCCTGGTCACCGGTGCGCGCGGGGGGGTTGGGAAGAGCGGGAGGAGGGTGGCCAACGATTTATAGATAGGTCTTGGGTTGGGTTGGGGGGGGGTCCCAAGGGGGTCCCCATTTTCCCCACCAGTGACGTGCAATGGGTAGCGCTGGGGTGCTGCTCGCACCCATCTTGGGGAGGGGGATACAACGCCGAGCCCCCCCCCCCAAGCCTGAGCGTTGGCTTTGGCTTCACCCCCGCCTTGGGGAAACGATACCGAGCGATGTCGCAACGGGTCTCAACGGCGGTTTTGGGAGAGCCTCGTCAACCCAACCGCAAGGGTTCATCAAACGGGCTGCGCGGTTTCCTTCCCTGCCCACCGCCGAGCAAAGGTCTTCCCCTTGCCCGCTTCTTTCCGGCACTCGCTCCGCTCCGAGCGCGGTTCGGGCTCTGGGATGCTGCCGGCGCGGAATCGGTGAATGAGAAGATGAAGGTTTCCATCTTTCCTCTCCTCCTCCTCTTCCTTAGAGGCAGAATGAGTGAGTAGGGCTGGAGGGGGCCTTTTTTGTGGGGACAGAGCGGGTGCCACGCGGTGGGATGGGAGGTGGCATCTCCTCCTGGTTTTCCCCATGGGATTCCCCGTTCAAAGGGGCAGCTTCGCCCCACCTGGCCAAAAAGACCCTCTTCTCCAAGCTCCCGCCCCAGCCACGGGGGTCCAGAGCGATGGGTTGAGGGGTCCAAGCCAGCCCCCCACCGTAGGCGATGCTCGGCGCCTACCCACAACCTCACCCGGTGCCACCGCCGGTTCATCCAAGCCCATCCTCCCCTCCCGTCGCCGCAGCCGGTCTCCGCCGACGCCAATTCCCCCCCTGCCCGCATCCCCCCCGGCGCCGAGCGCGGCGGCTGGCGTGCGGCGGAGCTTTTAAACCTCGTTAAGAGCGGAGGAGATGGCGAGTTGATTGCGTAAGGGAAGCTCATTTAGGAGAAAAGCAGCACGGCCTCAGCAGGAGAACATCAATTAAGAGCAAACGGGCTGGAAACACGGGGCGTTTTGAAACAGCATGGCTTTTTTGGGGGGGTTGGGGTGTTTTTTCTTGTTGTTTGGGTGGTTTTTTTTAATTTGGGCTTTTGTTTCGGAGGTTTTTTTTTGAGCTAAAACCAGCTGGAACAAGCTGGGCAAATTTTCCCAAGGAAAAACGTGAAGGACACCATCAGCGTGGTGGGGAGAGGGTCTCCCCATCGCCCTCCTCCCCGTACCGGGCTGACCCGTGCTCGATGGAGTGATAACAGCTCCAGGCTGACGCCATCCTTCACCCCTACCGGTCCTACACCCCGCCGGGCGACGCGGGTTTTCCTCGCGCCGCAACCGCGCGAGCGGGTTCCTCCCTTTCCTTGGGAAGGGGAAGCTTGGGAGATGAGGCCAGGGCAGAGGAGAGGACGCGGGTGAGGTCCAGGCGTACGAGGATCGGCCGTAAATGAAACTCGGCCTGAAAACGGCTTCTCGGGCTGGGGTGGAGGACATCCGAGGGGTGGTTTGGGGTAGGAGGTGGGGGGAACTGCTGGTGGGATGGGACTGGGGTCACCACCTCAACCTCGCCGGGTCACCGCACCCACGGCAGCGGTGGATCCATGGGAGAAAGAGGGGGGATGAGGTTCTCCCTCTCCCCAGCCCCCAAAAAAAACCCTGTCAGCGCCTCTGAACCCTCCACAGGCACCACCACATCTGCATCCACCATGACCTCCACCGCTGCTACCACCACCTCTGCAACCTCCACCACAGCCTTCAGCATCTCTGCACCCACCATGGCCACCAACACCTCTCAAGCCTCCACAGACACCAGCAAGTCTACTCCCACCACCACCGGTGGCACAACCGCAATCTCCACAGCCACCAGCACCTTGGAACCCACCACATCAACCTCCAACACCGCTGCACCCATCATGACGGCTGCCACCACCACCTTTGCATCCACCACGATGGCCTCCAGCACCACTTTGCCCCAAAACACCACCACCACCTCTCTTACCACCACCACCAGCAGCACCCCTGCACCCTCCACAGCCACCAGCACCCCTGCACCCTCCACGGCCACCACCACCTCCGCTCCCACCACGGCCACCACCACCTCCGCTCCCACCACCACCAGTGGCACCACCGCAATCTCCACAGCCACCAGCACCTCTGCACCCACCACGGCCACCACCACCTCCGCTCCCACCACGGCCACCACCACCTCCGCACCCACCACGGCCACCACCACCACCTCCGCTCCCACCACGGCCACCACCACCTCCGCTCCCACCACGGCCACCACCACCTCCGCTCCCACCACGGCCACCACCACCACCTCCGCTCCCACCACGGCCACCACCACCACCTCCGCTCCCACCACGGCCACCACCACCTCCGCTCCCACCACGGCCACCACCACCTCCGCTCCCACCACGGCCACCACCACCACCTCCGCTCCCACCACGGCCACCACCACCTCCGCTCCCACCACGGCCACCACCACCACCTCCGCTCCCACCACGGCCACCACCACCACCTCCGCTCCCACCACGGCCACCACCACCTCCGCTCCCACCACGGCCACCACCACCTCCGCTCCCACCACGGCCACCACCACCACCTCCGCTCCCACCACGGCCACCACCACCTCCGCTCCCACCACGGCCACCACCACCTCCGCTCCCACCACCACCAGTGGCACCACCGCAATCTCCACAGCCACCAGTACCTCTGCACCCACCACGGCCTCCACCACCTCCGCTCCCACCACGGCCACCACCACCACCTCCGCTCCCACCACGGCCACCACCACCACCTCCGCTCCCACCACGGCCACCACCACCACCTCCGCTCCCACCACGGCCACCACCACCACCTCCGCTCCCACCACGGCCACCACCACCTCCGCACCCACCACCACTAGTGGCACCACCGCAATCTCCACAGCCACCAGCACCTCTGCACCCACCACATCAACCTCCAACACCGCTGCACCCATCATGACGGCCACCACCACGATGGCCTCCAGCACCGCTTTGCCCCAAAGCACCACCACCACCTCTCTTACCACCACCACCAGCAGCACCCCTGCACCCTCCACGGCCACCAGCGCCTCTGAACCCTCCACAGGCACCACCACCTCTGCTCCCACCATGGCCACCACCACCTCTGCACCCACCATGGCCACCACCACCTCCGCACCCACCATGGCCACCACCACCTCCGCACCCACCACGGCCACCACCACCTCCGCTCCCACCACCACCAGTGGCACCACCGCAATCTCCACAGCCACCAGCACCTCTGCACCCACCACATCAACCTCCAACACCGCTGCACCCATCATGACGGCCACCACCACGATGGCCTCCAGCACCGCTTTGCCCCAAAACACCACCACCACCTCTCTTACCACCACCACCAGCAGCACCCCTGCACCCTCCACGGCCACCAGCGCCTCTGAACCCTCCACAGACACCACCACATCTGCTCCCACCATGACCACCACCTCTGCAACCTCCACCACAGCCTTCAGCATCTCCGCACCCACCATGGCCACCAACACCTCTGCACCCACCACCACTGGTGGCACCTCTACGATCTCCACAGCCACCAGCACTTTGGAACCCTCCACAGACACCACCACATCTGCACCCACCATGGCCACCACCACCTCTGCTCCCACCACGGCCACCACCACCTCTGCTCCCACCACAGGCTCTGGCACCTCGGAACCCTCCACGGGCACCATCACGTCCGCTCCCACCATGACCTCCACCTCCTCTGCTCCCACCACAGCTACCACCACCATGGCCACCAACACGTCTGCACCCACCATGGCCACCACCACCTCTGAAGCGTCCACAGACACCAGCAAGTCTACTCCCACCACCACCAGTGGCACCTCTGCAATCTCCACAGCCACCAGCACCTTGGAACCCACCCCAGGCACCAGCACCTCTGCACCCACCACATCAACCTCCAACACCGCTGCACCCATCATGACGGCCACCACCACGATGGCCTCCAGCACCGCTTTGCCCCAAAGCACCACCACCACCTCTCTTACCACCACCACCAGCAGCACCCCTGCACCCTCCACGGCCACCAGCGCCTCTGAACCCTCCACAGACACCACCACATCTGCACCCACCATGGCCACCACCTCTGCAACCACCACAGCTACCACCACCTCTGCAACCTCCACCACAGCCTTCAGCATCTCCGCACCCACCATGGCCACCAACACCTCTGCACCCACCACCACCGGTGGCACCTCTACGATCTCCACAGCCACCAGCACTTTGGAACCCTCCACAGACACCACCACCTCCGCACCCACCACGGCCACCACCACCTCCGCTCCCACCACGGCCACCACCACCTCCGCTCCCACCACGGCCACCACCACCTCTGCTCCCACCACCACCAGTGGCACCACCGCAATCTCTACAGCCACCAGCACCTCTGCACCCACCACATCAACCTCCAACACCGCTGCACCCATCATGACGGCCACCACCACGATGGCCTCCAGCACCGCTTTGCCCCAAAGCACCACCACCACCTCTCTTACCACCACCACCAGCAGCACCCCTGCACCCTCCACGGCCACCAGCGCCTCTGAACCCTCCACAGGCACCACCACATCTGCTCCCACCACGGCCACCACCACCTCTGCACCCACCACAGCTACCACCACCTCTGCAACCTCCACCACAGCCTTCAGCATCTCCGCACCCACCGCGGCCACCAACACCTCTGCACCCACCACCACCGGTGGCACCTCTACGATCTCCACAGCCACCAGCACTTTGGAACCCACCCCAGGCACCAGCACCTCCGCACCCACCACTGCCACCACCAGTTCTACTCCTGCCACAGCCTTCAGCGCCACCTCCGCGCCCCCTGTCGCAGCCAACGCCACCTCCACGGCCACCACCGCCTCCGCAAACTCCACGGCCACCGGCAGGCCTGCTCCCAACTCCACCAGCAGCACCTCTGCAATCTCCACTGCCACCAGCACCTCCACACCCACCGCAACAGCCACCAGCACCTCTGCGTCCACCACGATGGCATCGAATTCCTCTGCGCTCACCACGACAGCCTCCAGGACTTCTGCACCCACCACCAACTCATCTTCCATCACCGTCTCCACCACCACTGCGACCACCTCCACCAACATGACCGCTTCTACCGTCCCCAGCTCTTCATCCATCATATCCACCACGATTTCACATCCCAACAGCACGACTTCACCTCCCACCACCACCACCATGACCAGTTCTACTGCCAACAACTCTTCATCCATCAAGCCCGCCACGAGTTCACCTCCCACCACTACTTTCCGTCCCACCGCCGCTCCAGGTACGTGCCAGCTCACCTCCTCCTCCAGGCACGATGGCCGGATCCCTTCCCCTTCAGTTTTACGTCACTCCCTTGGCTTCTTTTTCCAGGGATCTGCCATAACGGAGGTACTTGGGTGGACGGCCACTGCGAGTGCCCCGTGGGTTTCACGGGTGACACGTGTGATGAGATCAGCGACACCATCGAAACAAACGCTGGTAGGAAAGTCTTCTCGTTGGGGTTCATCCAGCGCAGGACAAAAAAAAAAAAAAAAATCTACTGGGCAAGGAGCAACAGTGGGGGGTTCTCCAGGGGGATGAACCGAGAGCGACCATCGCACAAGGAACCTTCTCCCTAACCAGGGCACAGTCCCGCAGCACCCAAAAACACAGAGATGGTGATTATGGTGTGTACTAACCACGCCGGGTGAAGCAGCACCAGGACCCACCCAGGGGACCAGCTAGGAAGAGCTAAGGGATGGGATCAGAGATGGGCGTAGAGGTTGACCACCCTCAACAGAGCTCAAAGAAGCTTTGGGTGTGCTGGGCTGAGCTTAAATGCAGCTCCTGGGCCAATGAGCAGAGGGTGGAGGTGCCAGGTGAGGCCACTCGGGGTAATTAAGGCTCGTTAGTGCCATAAGGAGCTCAGTGTGATGCCCAGCAGCAACGTTGAGGAGTCGGTGGTGGGGTCGATGCCTGTGTCCAGAGGAGCAGCTGGGCTGCTGAGGTCTAGATAAGCTCCTGGCTGGAGGAGGTTTCTCTTGGCTCCTTTGCAGCAAACCCTAAAGCCATGGGTGTTAAACGGAGATATTGGGGCTCCTCCTGCCAGGAAGGGGTTGTCTCCCCTTGTCTTCTTCATGTCCTGGTCTTGACTTGCGTCTCCTCCTTCCCCAAAAGTGACAAATGGGACAGTGCAGGTGCAGCTGCGGGTCACCAACTGGGAGTTCACCAGTGACCTCCAAAACACCAGTACTTCTGCCTACTGGGAGTTTGTCAAGAACTTCACGACGCAGGTAAAGGGACAGGGGGAAGGGGCTGACCCCACCTGGGGTCGTGGCGTGCCTGGTTGTGCACCCAAATGTGTCCCATGGGTGCTGCAAGCGCTGGGGGTTTCTCTGCGTGGTCTTCTCTGGGCACGGTGGGATGTATTCGAGGGGGACGCCCAAGAGGGGGGAGATCCAGGAGGAGGGGAAGGGAATGGGGCCCCAACATCCCCCCTGGAGACCTCTTTTCTTCCAGATGAACGTGGTCTACAGCAACATTCAAGGCTACAAGGGCATCCAGGTCCTGCGACTGACGTGAGTGCTGGGCTGTTGGTCAACGGGGAGGAGATATTGGGGTGCACCAACCGGCCTCGCTCCCCGGGAGCTGGGGTGATCCCTTGGGAAAAGGGCATTAGCAATGGGACGGTGGCTTTTCCCACCAGGTCCGGCAGCGTGGTGGTGGATCACGTCGTCATCTTCTCCCTGTTGGTGACCACCCAAACCCAGGAGAAGCTCAACAACATCGTGGTGGACCTTCGGGAACAGATTAACAGGACGCTGGCACAGCAGAACTGCGGAGATGATACTTGTGAGGCTCCCAGCAAGGGGATGGGCAGGATTTGGGCCACCCATGGGGTGGGGGACAGCGTCCCACCCACCCAAAACCTCACAGCCACCCCGGGAGGGGGCTTGTGGGTCACGTCCCCCACGTTACCTCTTTTGTAGACGAGCTGTGCTTCAACTCCTCTCACGTGATGGTCGGCAACGCTTCGTTCAACTTCAGCGACGAGGGTGAGCGGATGGGGCTGTCCCCCGGGGGGATGCAGCCAGGTTGGGGGTGACCAGCATCCCCCAACCCACCTCTCTTCCCTCTCCAGGCTTCTGCCAGCAGCAAGTGCCCGAGGGCTACCAGGACTATTATTTTCCCAACCTGACAAGCTCTGGTTTCTACTGCGTATCCAACTGCACGCCGGGCACCGCCGGCGCCATCGACTGCAACAAGGGACGGTGCCAGCTCACCCCGAGTGGTCCGCAGTGCTTGTAAGGGCAGCAGTAAAACCATCCCCCGCCTCCACAACCATCCCACGTGCATCCAACCCTTCTGGCGCACCTCCGTGCCCGTCTCCAAGCTCCTCTCTGCAGGGAAAAGGGGTCAAAAACCCTGCAGGTTTGGAGCAGGGTCTTGCTCCGAGCAGGGTCTTGCTCCAAGCAGGGCTTGAGTTTGCAAAAAAGGGGTTGGGGGGTTGCTTCTGGGGGTCCCAGCTTTACGTTCAAGCCCCCTGTTCCCTTCACCCAGCTGCCACGAGACCGATATCTACTGGTACCAAGGCGATCGCTGCAAGGCCCGGGTCAGCAAGCTGGCGGTGGGGTTGGGCTTGGCCGTGGCCATTCTGGCCACGACGGTTGCCGTCCTCACCGTCTTCCTCTTCCGAGCTCAGCGGACCGGATCGTTTTACAGGTGACGGGGGAGAGGGGGGTGGTGGGTTTGGGGGGGGATCTGGCCCCGTTGCCCTGGGGTGGGAGGTCTCGTTGAGCCGTTATTTCTCTTTTTTTATTAAACGTGGGATGCGAGGTGTTCCTCATCCTGGCGAAAGCCCAGCAGCGTGGTCCCAGGGGCGGGGGGGGGGGGGGACCTTGGCCCTTTGCAGGGGAGGAGGTGGAGGAGGCGGTGGTGACCCCACACGCGTCCCCCACCCCCTGTCTCCAGCACCCAGAAGGCGATGAAGGAGAGGTGGTACGAGGACGCGGTCGAGACGTGGAGCCTCCCGGGAAGCTTCACCTTACGGAACCAAGGTGGGTGTGGGGTAGGGGGGGTCCCTGGTGACCCCCTAGGGTTGGGGGAGCCGGCTTGTGCCCCCTACCCCCCCCATCCCTACCCCGAGCATCCTTGCTGAAACCCCTCGTCCCGCAGACACCCAGCGTGAAGACAACCTTGACCCTGCGGGCACATCGGCACCGGTGCGTTCCCCCCACCCGCGGCGGTGGGACACAGGGCGGTGAGGACACCCCAAGTCCTGCTGACACCCCCCCCACACCCCAACCCCCCCCCCTCCACATCCCATCAGGTCGAGCGTCCGAGGCTGGAGAAGTTCTTCACGCGGTTCTGAGCCGTGGTGGTGGTGGGGGGGGCACCAGGATGCTGATTCCCACCCCACCCCCACCACCAACCCCCATCCATGGGCATCGCTGCTGGGATGGGATCTGCTCCAGCGCTGTGGAAGAGCCTGGACCCTCTTCGGGGGGGAGGGGGGGGGCCTTGACCCCATACCAGGGGTCTTTGTCCTGTTCTTGTGAGCACTTTTAGGGTGATGACCCCAAATTTAGGGTGGTGACCTCACTAATTGTCATCGCTGGACAGGTCATGACCTCACACCCATTGGCACTTTCGGGCCATGACCCCCACCTCCGGGGTCATGCCCCCGCTTCCCCCCCCCCGCCAAACTCACTTCATGGGTGAGGATATCCCCCCCTAAAACCGGGGCTGGACCCCCCCCCCCCCCCCCTTCTTCCCAATAAAGACACTGGAAAGGCTTTGGTGACACTGGTTTGTACTGGGACAACCCCAATGTAGACTTGGGGAGGGGGCAAGAGGCCGTTCCTGCCCCTTTTGCAGCCCCTTTTTTGGGGTGCCACCCCCCCCACCCCCCTACTGCCCAGGGGACACCCTCCTACCCCACACCAGGACCTGCCGGTCGGATCGGGGCCACACCTGCCCACACCCCCAAGCTATTTTCGGCAGCGCTTGGACTTTGCCCCCCCCTCCCGACACCTCCCAGCTGCCAGGGAAGGTGGAAAAAAAAAATAAAATTGCTAATTTTAGCACTCGGGGACAGGGCAGGGTGGGGATTGGATGGGTGCCCGAGTGATATCGCGCGAGCTTGGGCGTGCTCTGCCTTTCCCGCTCCTCTGTGGGAACAGCGGTGACCCCGCGGTGACAACCCCCAAGGACACCTGGGTGGGGTGGAGGCGATGCTCGGATGGGTGACGTCAGACGCTGTTTCCTTCCTTGCGTGCATCACCATCCAGGGGTGGCACCGCCTCGGGATGCCCTCGATGGTCCCACCGTCCCCGGGTGCCGTGGGTGGCACCGCCTCGGGACCCCCTCCATGGTCCCACCATCCCTGGGTGCCATGGGTGGCACCACCTCGGGACCCCCTTGATGTTCCCTCCATCCCTGGGTGCTGTGGGACCTTGGGACCCCCTCAATGGTCCCACCATCCCTGGGTGCTGTGGGACCTCGGGACCCCCTCCATGGTCCCACTGTCCCTGGGTGCCGTGGGTGGCACCGCCTCGGGACCCCCTCCATGGTCCCTCCATCCCTGGGTGCTGTGGGTGGCACCACCTCGGGACCCCCTCCATGGTCCCTCCATCCCTGGGTGCTGTGGGACCTCGAGACCCCCTCCATGGTCCCACCATCCCTGGGTGCTGTGGGACCTCGGCACCCCCTCGATGGTCCCACCGTCCCTGGGTGCCATGGGTGGCACCACCTCGGGACCCCCTTGATGTTCCCTCCATCCCTGGGTGCTGTGGGACCTCGGGACCCCCTCGATGGTCCCACCGTCCCTGGGTGCCATGGGTGGCACCACCTCGGGACCCCCTCCATGGTCCCACCATCCCTGGGTGCTGTGGGTGGCACCACCTTGGGACCCCGTCGCTGGTCCCACTGTCCCTGGGTGCCGTGGGTGGCACCACCTCGGGACCCCCTCCATGGTCCCACCATCCCTGGGTGCCGTGGGACCTTGGGACCCCCTTGATGTTCCCTCCATCCCTGGGTGCTGTGGGAGCTCGAGACCCCCTCCATGGTCCTACCATCCCTGGCTGCCGTGGGTGGCACCGCCTCGGGACCCCCTCCACGTCCGTCCGTCCGTCCCCCCCCCCCCAAAGCCACCTCAGTTGCCCTCCACCCCACGGCCCTTTGTCCCCTTCCCCGTGGGCGGGAGGCACGGGTGAACCCCTGGGCTGATATTTAACCCCGGGGGCGAGGGCAAGGGCGAATTCTCCCACGTGCGTCACCCGTCAGACTTGCACCTTTGGAGTGATCTGATGGTGATTCCTAATTGCTCGCTCAGCAATTAACTCCTCCCGCATGTTTTCGCTGTTTTGGGGGTGGGTTTGGGCGTGATTTGCATCCCACCACCGGCCCCATCCTTCAGCCAAGCCCACGTCCCCCTCACGAGGCACGGGACCGCCTTCCGTGTCCCCGACAGTACGCGGAAAGAGGCAGGTGACAATAAAATTAGTGGTTTATTCAACTATAAAAAGGACTGTTGTAAACAGCCACGCGGGGAGGAAGAGGATGGTGGATTTCCCGGTGCTTGCCATCCAGATGCACCCCACCCGCCCGTCGCGTCCCCCTCTGCTCGCCACTGGCCCTTGGGTGGCTCCGCTCAGGGGATGACGATGTGGGACGGTCGCTGGATGTGGATCTGGGGAGGAAGGGGAGAGGGGAGGTGTTCACCGCTGCGGCGGGGTGGGGGGGAGAGCGTCAGGGTCCTGGGGACGTGGCACCCACCTTCTGCGAGGTGTCCACCATCTCCAGGTTGATGCAGGTGGTGTTGGGGGTCTCCACGTCTGCGGGGTGGAAGGAGAGGTGGCATGGACCCCCAGCAGCTCCCCGGGTGCTGCAGTCCCGTCCCGTCCCCCCCCCAACCCGCCGTCATCCAGCCCCCCACCAACCCCGTTACCTTCCCACGTCGCCGCCTGATTGCTGGTGGAAAAGCCCTGGGAGGTGGTCCAGCTTTCGTCCGTGCTGCAGTACAGCTCCGAGCGGGAGGTCAGCTTATCCCTGCGTGGTGGGACGGCGATGGATGAGAACCAGGTCCCCACGCGACCCCCCCCCTCCCCAACCCCACGGCGCTGCACTTGCCTGTATTCTTCTCTCTGCTTCCGAGCTCGCATTGCGAAGGCGGTGAAGACGGCGATGGCCACGACCAATATGGCCACCGATACCCCTACGGCCACCCCCACCTTGCTGACCCGTGAGCTGCAGGTGCTGTCTTGGTACCAGAACGCCGCCCGGTCCGAGCACCTGATGGAGACGTCCAGGCGGTGAGAGCGATGCCGCGGGAGGGGGGCACCCATTTTTGGGAGGGGCGGATGCACAACGGGCTGCTTACTCGCACTGCGGTCCCACGCGTGTCACGCCGCACGTGCCGTGGACGCAGGGGTAAGGGTTGGTAGAGCGTTTGTCGCATCTGGTGATGCAGACGACGCCGGTGGCGGTGAGGAGCGGGGAGTAGTAGGGCTTGAACTCCTCCTGGATGCGGCTGTCGCACAGATCTAAGGGTGGAGGCACGTGGCTCAGGGTGCGGAGGCACGTGGTTTTGGGGGGTCCTGGGGTGGGGATGAACGACCCCGCGGGCTCACTTACTTGCTTGAACCTCTTGCACCCCGTAGCTGGTGACGTTGGTGAACGAAGAGTTGAAACAGAAAGAGCCTGGGATGGAGAGAGCAGCTGCTGGTGGGCACCCGTGGGCTCAACCCACCCCAGCGAGGACCTTGCCCTGGTGCCACCTGAGACGTGGAGGGCGACCGCTGGCATCACTCACAGTTGTCTCCTTGACAGGTTTCGTTGCAGTCGCTGTAGTTGCTGAAGGCACTGACGAGGTTCTCGGAGATGCTCTCCACCGTCTTGTTGGCCGCGAGGCTGGCGAACACCTTCAGGATGACCGTGTAGTCCACCACGACGCTGCCCTGGCTGCAAGCAGAAGGGGCACTGGTGGCTCAGCAGGGCTGGGCTGTGGTCCCACGCTTCAAGGGACCCAACTGGGACCAGTTTGGGATCCCTAGCGTAGAGGGACAGCGCGGCCACAGTTACATGAGGCTGGACCATCCTGGAGGAGCCCCAGGGACAGAATATGGCTTGGAGGGATGGGGATGTCCCATTCTTGGAGAGCATCACCTCGAATTGACCCCCGTGGGTCCCTTCACCCCAAATCACCCTGCCGGAGCAGATGGAGGGGGTCAATACCCCACGAAGACACGCCCCCCCAGCCCGTGGGGGGCACTTACGTTAGTTTGTTGATCACCACATCTTGGTAACCCTCTATATGGTTGTAAATGTTCCGCATCTGGAAGACAAAGAGAAGCCGTGGGAAGCTCCAGGCAGCAGCCCCGTCACGCCCCAAATATCCCCCAAGGGTGCTGCCCCAGCACGGGGATGCCCATGGCATCGTTGTGCCCTGACCTTGTTCTTGAAGTCCTTCTCAAAGTCTCTGAAAGCTGCAGAGTTCTTATCTTTGAGGTCGTCTGTGAACGGCCTGTTGTCGACCTTCGTCTTCATCTCTACCGTCGCGTTCACCGTCGCTTCGCCAAGCGGAAGGAGATCCGTGAGCAACAGATCCGGGCGTCCCCGTCCCACCCCTGCTCCCTTGGTCAGGGGACCAGGTCGATCCCTCCTTGGTGGCCCCATTCCCAGGTTGGTCCCTCCGTGGTGGCCCCAGTCCTGGGTCAGTCCCTCCATGGTGGCCCCATTCCCAGGCCGGTTTCTCTGTGGCGGCCCCAACCTCATTCCCAGGTCAGTCCCTCCATGGTGGCCCGTTCCCAGGTTGGTCCTTCTGAGGTGACCTCAGCCCACGTCCTGGCTTGGTGGCCCCCCACGGCAGCCCCAGGGCAGCGTAGCACAGCTTGGGATGGCTCCCTACCATCTGTGACCTCGACGATCTCCTTGGCGAACTGGCACTCAAAGCCCTGGAAATCTGGGGGGCATTGGCAAATGCCATTGGCCCAGGTGCCACCGTTTTGGCAGATGGCTGTCTCACAGATTTCACCGTAGTACCCATCAGGACACAAGCACTTGATGCCATCCCATGTGGCCCCGTTCTGGCACGGACCTGGAAGAGGAACCCCAGGATATGGGTGCTGTGACACAGCCCGGAGAAAGCCCAGGAGTGCGAAGCCACCTGGAGAATGCCTGGGGCACGGCGGGAGGTCAGGGAGTAGGGACGTGGCTAGGAGGTGCCACCAAGGAGGAAGACTCACCTGAACTGTTGTTGGTTGTACTGGTGGCAGTGGTGGTGGTGGTGGCCGTGGTGGTGGTCATCGTAGTGGTGCTGGCAGTGGTGGTGGTCGTAGTGGTAGGGACGGTGGTGGATGTGGTGGTTGTAGTGGTAGGGGTGGTGGTTGTAGTGGTAGGGGTGGTGGTCGTGGTGGTAGGGGTGGTGGTCGTGGTGGGGGTGGTTGTATTGGTAGGGACGGGGGTGGGGGTGGGGGTTGAAGTGGTAGGGGTGGTGGGGGTGGTTGTATTGGTAGGGACGGTGGTGGGGGTGGGGGTTGTAGTGGTAGGGGTGGTGGGGGTGGTTGTATTGGTAGGGACGGTGGTGGGGGTGGGGGTTGTAGTGGTAGGGGTGGTGGGGGTGGTTGTATTGGTAGGGACGGTGGTGGGGGTGGGGGTTGTAGTGGTAGGGGTGGTGGGGGTGGTTGTATTGGTAGGGACGGTGGTGGGGGTGGGGGTTGTAGTGGTAGGGGTGGTGGGGGTGGTTGTATTGGTAGGGACGGTGGTGGGGGTGGGGGTTGTAGTGGTAGGGGTGGTGGGGGTGGTTGTATTGGTAGGGACGGTGGTGGGGGTGGGGGTTGTAGTGGTAGGGGTGGTGGGGGTGGTTGTATTGGTAGGGACGGTGGTGGGGGTGGGGGTTGTAGTGGTAGGGGTGATGGGGGTGGTTGTATTGGTAGGGACGGTGGTGGGGGTGGTTGTATTGGTAGGGACGGTGGTGGGGGTGGGGGTTGTAGTGGTAGGGGTGGTGGTGATATTGTTAGGGACGGTGGTGGGGGTGGGGGTTGTACTCGTAGGGGTGGTGGTTGTATTGATAGGGACGGTGGTGGGGTTGGTGGATGTAGTGGTAGGGACACTGGTGGGGATTGTGGTTGTAGTGGTCACTGTCGTGGTTGTATTGATAGGGACGGTGGTGGGGGTGGTGGTCGTAGTATTGGGGGTGGTGGTCGTAGGGGTGGGGGTAGTGGTTGTATTGTAAGGGGTGGTGGTGGGGTTGCTGGATGTAGTGGTAGGGACAGCGGTGGGGATTGTGACTGTAGTGGTGAGTGTCATGGTTGTAATGGTAGGGACGGTGGTGGGGGTGGTGGTTGTATTGATGGGGATGGTGGTAGGGGTAGGGGTAGTGGAAGGGACAATGGTGGAGATTGTACTGGTAGAGGGGGTGGTGGTCACTGGAGTTGTGGTGCCTGAAGTGGTAGTCCTGGGGCTAGGAGAGCTGGTGGGGCTGGTGATGTCAGCACTGGTTGTAGAGCTCGGCATGGTGACGGTGGTGGTTGGCTCGGTGGTGGCCGACGTGTCCCCTGATGTCTCTGTGTTCCCCGATGTCCAGGAGGTGACAGTCGAGCTCGGCATGGTGACAGAGGTTGGTGGCTCGGTGGTGGCCGACGTGTCCCCTGATGTCTCTGTGTTCCCCGATGTCCAGGAGGTGACAGTCGAGCTCGGCATGGTGACAGAGGTTGGTGGCTCGGTGGTGGCCGACGTGTCCCCCGATGTCTCTGTGTTCCCCGATGTCCAGGAGGTGACAGTCGAGCTCGGCATGGTGACAGAGGTTGGTGGCTCGGTGGTGGCCGACGTGTCCCCTGATGTCTCTGTGTTCCCCGATGTCCAGGAGGTGACACTCGAGCTCGGCATGGTGACAGAGGTTGGTGGCTCGGTGGTGGCCGACGTGTCCCCTGATGTCTCTGTGTTCCCCGATGTCCAGGAGGTGACAGTCGACCTCTGCGTGGTCACGGCGGTGGTTGGCTCAGTGGTGGCCGACGTGTCCCCTGATGTCTCTGTGTTCCCCGATGTCCAGGAGGTGACAGTCGAGCTCGGCATGGTGACAGAGGTTGGTGGCTCGGTGGTGGCCGACGTGTCCCCCGATGTCTCTGTGTTCCCCGATGTCCAGGAGGTGACAGTCGAGCTCGGCATGGTGACGGTGGTGGTTGGCTCGGTGGTGGCCGACGTGTCCCCCGATGTCTCTGTGTTCCCCGATGTCCAGGAGGTGACAGTCGAGCTCGGCATGGTGACAGAGGTTGGTGGCTCGGTGGTGGCCGACGTGTCCCCTGATGTCTCTGTGTTCCCCGATGTCCAGGAGGTGACAGTCGAGCTCGGCATGGTGACAGAGGTTGGTGGCTCGGTGGTGGCCGACGTGTCCCCCGATGTCTCTGTGTTCCCCGATGTCCAGGAGGTGACAGTCGAGCTCGGCATGGTGACGGCGGTGGTTGGCTCGGTGGTGGCCGACGTGTCCCCCGATGTCTCTGTGTTCCCCGATGTCCAGGAGGTGACAGTCGAGCTCGGCATGGTGACAGAGGTTGGTGGCTCGGTGGTGGCCGACGTGTCCCCCGATGTCTCTGTGTTCCCCGATGTCCAGGAGGTGACAGTCGAGCTCGGCATGGTGACAGAGGTTGGTGGCTCGGTGGTGGCCGACGTGTCCCCTGATGTCTCTGTGTTCCCCGATGTCCAGGAGGTGACAGTCGAGCTCGGCATGGTGACGGTGGTGGTTGGCTCGGTGGTGGCCGACGTGTCCCCCGATGTCTCTGTGTTCCCCGATGTCCAGGAGGTGACAGTCGAGCTCGGCATGGTGACAGAGGTTGGTGGCTCAGTGGTGGCCGACGTGTCCCCTGATGTCTCTGTGTTCCCCGATGTCCAGGAGGTGACAGTCGAGCTCGGCATGGTGACGGTGGTGGTTGGCTCGGTGGTGGCCGACGTGTCCCCTGATGTCTCTGTGTTCCCCGATGTCCAGGAGGTGACAGTCGAGCTCGGCATGGTGACGGTGGTGGTTGGCTCGGTGGTGGCCGACGTGTCCCCCGATGTCTCTGTGTTCCCCGATGTCCAGGAGGTGACAGTCGAGCTCAGCATGGTGACAGAGGTTGGTGGCTCGGTGGTGGCCGACGTGTCCCCCGATGTCTCTGTGTTCCCCGATGTCCAGGAGGTGACAGTCGAGCTCGGCATGGTGACGGTGGTGGTTGGCTCGGTGGTGGCCGACGTGTCCCCCGATGTCTCTGTGTTCCCCGATGTCCAGGAGGTGACAGTCGAGCTCGGCATGGTGACAGAGGTTGGTGGCTCGGTGGTGGCCGACGTGTCCCCTGATGTCTCTGTGTTCCCCGATGTCCAGGAGGTGACAGTCGAGCTCAGCATGGTGACGGTGGTTGGTGGCTCGGTGGTGGCCGACGTGTCCCCCGATGTCTCTGTGTTCCCCGATGTCCAGGAGGTGACAGTCGAGCTCGGCATGGTGACAGAGGTTGGTGGCTCAGTGGTGGCCGACGTGTCCCCCGATGTCTCTGTGTTCCCTGATGTCCAGGAGGTGACAGTCGAGCTCAGCATGGTGACAGAGGTTGGTGGCTCGGTGGTGGCCGACGTGTCCCCTGATGTCTCTGTGTTCCCCGATGTCCAGGAGGTGACAGTCGAGCTCGGCATGGTGACGGTGGTGGTTGGCTCGGTGGTGGCCGACGTGTCCCCCGATGTCTCTGTGTTCCCCGATGTCCAGGAGGTGACAGTCGAGCTCGGCATGGTGACAGAGGTTGGTGGCTCAGTGGTGGCCGACGTGTCCCCTGATGTCTCTGTGTTCCCCGATGTCCAGGAGGTGACAGTCGAGCTCGGCATGGTGACGGTGGTGGTTGGCTCGGTGGTGGCCGACGTGTCCCCCGATGTCTCTGTGTTCCCCGATGTCCAGGAGGTGACAGTCGAGCTCGGCATGGTGACGGTGGTGGTTGGCTCGGTGGTGGCCGACGTGTCCCCCGATGTCTCTGTGTTCCCCGATGTCCAGGAGGTGACAGTCGAGCTCGGCATGGTGACAGAGGTTGGTGGCTCAGTGGTGGCCGACGTGTCCCCTGATGTCTCTGTGTTCCCCGATGTCCAGGAGGTGACAGTCGAGCTCGGCATGGTGACGGTGGTGGTTGGCTCGGTGGTGGCCGACGTGTCCCCCGATGTCTCTGTGTTCCCCGATGTGCAGGAGGTGACAGTCGAGCTCGGCATGGTGACAGAGGTTGGTGGCTCGGTGGTGGCCGACGTGTCCCCTGATGTCTCTGTGTTCCCCGATGTCCAGGAGGTGACAGTCGAGCTCAGCATGGTGACAGAGGTTGGTGGCTCGGTGGTGGCCGACGTGTCCCCTGATGTCTCTGTGTTCCCCGATGTCCAGGAGGTGACAGTCGAGCTCGGCATGGTGACAGAGGTTGGTGGCTCGGTGGTGGCCGACGTGTCCCCTGATGTCTCTGTGTTCCCCGATGTCCAGGAGGTGACAGTCGAGCTCGGCATGGTGACAGAGGTTGGTGGCTCAGTGGTGGCCGACGTGTCCCCTGATGTCTCTGTGTTCCCCGATGTCCAGGAGGTGACAGTCGAGCTCGGCATGGTGACGGTGGTGGTTGGCTCGGTGGTGGCCGACGTGTCCCCCGATGTCTCTGTGTTCCCCGATGTCCAGGAGGTGACAGTCGAGCTCGGCGTGGTGACAGAGGTTGGTGGCTCGGTGGTGGCCGACGTGTCCCCTGATGTCTCTGTGTTCCCCGATGTCCAGGAGGTGACAGTCGAGCTCGGCATGGTGACAGAGGTTGGTGGCTCGGTGGTGGCCAACGTGTCCCCTGATGTCTCCGTGTTCCCCGATGTCCAGGAGGTGACAGTCGAGCTCGGCATGGTGACAGAGGTTGGTGGCTCGGTGGTGGCCGACGTGTCCCCTGATGTCTCTGTGTTCCCCGATGTCCAGGAGGTGACAGTCGAGCTCGGCATGGTGACAGAGGTTGGTGGCTCAGTGGTGGCCGACGTGTCCCCTGATGTCTCTGTGTTCCCCGATGTCCAGGAGGTGACAGTCGAGCTCGGCATGGTGACGGTGGTGGTTGGCTCGGTGGTGGCCGACGTGTCCCCTGATGTCTCTGTGTTCCCCGATGTCCAGGAGGTGACAGTCGAGCTCGGCATGGTGACAGAGGTTGGTGGCTCGGTGGTGGCCGACGTGTCCCCTGATGTCTCTGTGTTCCCCGATGTCCAGGAGGTGACAGTCGAGCTCGGCATGGTGACAGAGGTTGGTGGCTCGGTGGTGGCCGACGTGTCCCCTGATGTCTCTGTGCTCCCCGATGTCCAGGAGGTGACAGTCGAGCTCGGCATGGTGACAGAGGTTGGTGGCTCGGTGGTGGCCGACGTGTCCCCTGATGTCTCTGTGCTCCCCGATGTCCAGGAGGTGACAGTCGAGCTCAGCATGGTGACAGAGGTTGGTGGCTCGGTGGTGGCCGACGTGTCCCCCGATGTCTCTGTGTTCCCCGATGTCCAGGAGGTGACAGTCGAGCTCGGCATGGTGACGGTGGTGGTTGGCTCGGTGGTGGCCGACGTGTCCCCCGATGTCTCTGTGTTCCCCGATGTCCAGGAGGTGACAGTCGAGCTCGGCGTGGTGACAGAGGTTGGTGGCTCGGTGGTGGCCGACGTGTCCCCTGATGTCTCTGTGTTCCCCGATGTCCAGGAGGTGACAGTCGAGCTCGGCATGGTGACAGAGGTTGGTGGCTCGGTGGTGGCCGACGTGTCCCCTGATGTCTCTGTGCTCCCCGATGTCCAGGAGGTGACAGTCGAGCTCGGCATGGTGACAGAGGTTGGTGGCTCGGTGGTGGCCGACGTGTCCCCTGATGTCTCTGTGTTCCCCGATGTCCAGGAGGTGACAGTCGAGCTCAGCATGGTGACGGTGGTGGTTGGCTCGGTGGTGGCCGACGTGTCCCCCGATGTCTCTGTGTTCCCCGATGTCCAGGAGGTGACAGTCGAGCTCAGCATGGTGACAGAGGTTGGTGGCTCGGTGGTGGCCGACGTGTCCCCTGATGTCTCCGTGTTCCCCGATGTCCAGGAGGTGACAGTCGAGCTCGGCATGGTGACGGTGGTGGTTGGCTCGGTGGTGGCCGACGTGTCCCCTGATGTCTCTGTGTTCCCCGATGTCCAGGAGGTGACAGTCGAGCTCGGCATGGTGACAGAGGTTGGTGGCTCGGTGGTGGCCGACGTGTCCCCTGATGTCTCTGTGTTCCCCGATGTCCAGGAGGTGACAGTCGAGCTCGGCATGGTGACAGTGGTTGGTGGCTCGGTGGTGGCCGACGTGTCCCCTGATGTCTCTGTGTTCCCCGATGTCCAGGAGGTGACAGTCGAGCTCAGCATGGTGACGGTGGTGGCTGGCTCGGTGGTGGCCGACGTGTCCCCTGATGTCTCTGTGTTCCCCGATGTCCAGGAGGTGACAGTCGAGCTCGGCATGGTGACGGCGGTGGTTGGCTCGGTGGTGGCCGACGTGTCCCCTGATGTCTCTGTGTTCCCCGATGTCCAGGAGGTGACAGTCGAGCTCGGCATGGTGACAGAGGTTGGTGGCTCGGTGGTGGCCGACGTGTCCCCCGATGTCTCTGTGTTCCCCGATGTCCAGGAGGTGACAGTCGAGCTCGGCATGGTGACGGCGGTGGTTGGCTCGGTGGTGGCCGACGTGTCCCCCGATGTCTCTGTGTTCCCCGATGTCCAGGAGGTGACAGTCGAGCTCGGCGTGGTGACAGAGGTTGGTGGCTCGGTGGTGGCCGACGTGTCCCCCGATGTCTCTGTGTTCCCCGATGTCCAGGAGGTGACAGTCGAGCTCGGCATGGTGACAGAGGTTGGTGGCTCGGTGGTGGCCGACGTGTCCCCTGATGTCTCTGTGTTCCCCGATGTCCAGGAGGTGACAGTCGAGCTCAGCATGGTGACAGAGGTTGGTGGCTCGGTGGTGGCCGACGTGTCCCCTGATGTCTCTGTGTTCCCCGATGTCCAGGAGGTGACAGTCGAGCTCGGCATGGTGACAGTGGTTGGTGGCTCGGTGGTGGCCGACGTGTCCCCTGATGTCTCTGTGTTCCCCGATGTCCAGGAGGTGACAGTCGAGCTCGGCATGGTGACAGAGGTTGGTGGCTCGGTGGTGGCCGACGTGTCCCCTGATGTCTCTGTGTTCCCCGATGTCCCGGTGGTGACAATCGTGCTCGGCATGGTGACGGTGGTGGTTGGCTCGGTGGTGGCCGACGTGTCCCCCGATGTCTCTGTGTTCCCCGATGTCCCGGTGGTGACAATCGTGCTCGGCATGGTCACGATGGTGGCTGGCTCGGTGGTGGCCGACGTGTCCCCTGATGTCTCTGTGTTCCCCGATGTCCAGGAGGTGACAATCGTGCTCGGCATGGTCACGATGGTGGCTGGCTCGGTGGTGGCCGACGTGTCCCCTGATGTCTCTGTGTTCCCCGATGTCCAGGAGGTGACAATCGTGCTCGGCATGGTCACGATGGTGGCTGGCTCGGTGGTGGCCGACGTGTCCCCTGATATCTCTGTGTTCCCCGATGTCCAGGTGGTGACAGTCGAGCTCGGCATGGTGACAGAGGTTGGTGGCTCGGTGGTGGCCGACGTGTCCCCTGATGTCTCTGTGCTCCCCGATGTCCAGGAGGTGACAGTCGAGCTCGGCATGGTGACAGAGGTTGGTGGCTCGGTGGTGGCCGACGTGTCCCCTGATGTCTCTGTGCTCCCCGATGTCCAGGAGGTGACAGTCGAGCTCAGCATGGTGACAGAGGTTGGTGGCTCGGTGGTGGCCGACGTGTCCCCCGATGTCTCTGTGTTCCCCGATGTCCAGGAGGTGACAGTCGAGCTCGGCATGGTGACGGTGGTGGTTGGCTCGGTGGTGGCCGACGTGTCCCCCGATGTCTCTGTGTTCCCCGATGTCCAGGAGGTGACAGTCGAGCTCGGCGTGGTGACAGAGGTTGGTGGCTCGGTGGTGGCCGACGTGTCCCCTGATGTCTCTGTGTTCCCCGATGTCCAGGAGGTGACAGTCGAGCTCGGCATGGTGACAGAGGTTGGTGGCTCGGTGGTGGCCGACGTGTCCCCTGATGTCTCTGTGTTCCCCGATGTCCAGGAGGTGACAGTCGAGCTCGGCATGGTGACGGTGGTGGTTGGCTCAGTGGTGGCCGACGTGTCCCCTGATGTCTCTGTGTTCCCCGATGTCCAGGAGGTGACAGTCGAGCTCGGCATGGTGACGGCGGTGGTTGGCTCGGTGGTGGCCGACGTGTCCCCTGATGTCTCTGTGTTCCCCGATGTCCAGGAGGTGACAGTCGAGCTCGGCATGGTGACAGAGGTTGGTGGCTCGGTGGTGGCCGACGTGTCCCCCGATGTCTCTGTGTTCCCCGATGTCCAGGAGGTGACAGTCGAGCTCGGCATGGTGACAGAGGTTGGTGGCTCGGTGGTGGCCGACGTGTCCCCTGATGTCTCTGTGTTCCCTGATGTCCAGGAGGTGACAGTCGAGCTCAGCATGGTGACAGAGGTTGGTGGCTCGGTGGTGGCCGACGTGTCCCCTGATGTCTCTGTGTTCCCTGATGTCCAGGAGGTGACAGTCGAGCTCAGCATGGTGACAGAGGTTGGTGGCTCGGTGGTGGCCGACGTGTCCCCTGATGTCTCTGTGTTCCCCGATGTCCCGGTGGTGACAATCGTGCTCGGCATGGTGACGGTGGTGGTTGGCTCGGTGGTGGCCGACGTGTCCCCCGATGTCTCTGTGTTCCCCGATGTCCCGGTGGTGACAATCGTGCTCGGCATGGTCACGATGGTGGCTGGCTCGGTGGTGGCCGACGTGTCCCCTGATGTCTCTGTGTTCCCCGATGTCCAGGAGGTGACAATCGTGCTCGGCATGGTCACGATGGTGGCTGGCTCGGTGGTGGCCGACGTGTCCCCTGATGTCTCTGTGTTCCCCGATGTCCAGGAGGTGACAATCGTGCTCGGCATGGTCACGATGGTGGCTGGCTCGGTGGTGGCCGACGTGTCCCCTGATATCTCTGTGTTCCCCGATGTCCAGGTGGTGACAGTCGAGCTCTTTGTGGTCACGGTGGTGGTTGGCTTGGTGGTTTTCGATGTGTTTGTTCTCTTAGTTTTACGTGAGCGCGTCGTGCTGATGATGTAGGGTGTGTCACTGATGATCGATGTACCCTCTGATACGTCCCTTGTCCCCCACAAGCCCCTGTCCTCTGCTGTCCAGTTGTTGGGACTCCAGCTCATGCCTCTCTCCTGCAGTATGGCCACGTCCTCTGGTGTGCGTCTCGTTCCCGCTGCGCCTCTCTCTCTTGCTTTTCTGAACTCGGGTAGATAGACGGTCCCCAACTCCTCTTCCAAAGTCCCATCATCCTTCGGAAACCCAGCAGCCCTCCTCAGCCGTGCGTTTCCCTTCTTCTCAACCGGGACCATTGGGTGTCTCCTGCTGGTGGCCCCTGGAGGACTTTCAGCTCTGCCCTTCAGCTTCACCTCTGAGCCGTGAGGAGCCCATTGCCACACCTTGGGTGAAGACGAACTCTGCCTGTCTGGTTGCCCTTTGTCCCATGCTGCATGGTGGTCAGTGTCATCTGCGCAGGTTAGGGCAGGAGATTGGGGTGTTCCAAGGGCCTTTGGATCTTGACCCAATGCTCTGATAGCTGCGTGCACCCAGGGCCAACATATGGGGTGCCACCTCCCTCCCAGGACAGGCATTGACAGCCTCCAGTCCCCCCTTGATGGGTGCCCTCCCACCATCTCCTACAAGTCAAGCCCACAAACACCCACAGCCCCAAAACTCATTGCCCCCCCCAAACACCCACATCCACAACAGACCAACATCCGCCCAAAGACCTCCCATTGGTTCTCCAAACACCTCCCCCAGACCTCTAAAGACCCCCCACTTGGGTCCCCAAATCCCATGGACCCCCCCAAAGACCGGCATCCACAAAAGACCAACATCCCCCCAAAGATCCACCCTTGGTTCTCCAAAGATGCCCCCAAGACCTCCCAAGACCCCCAGCTGGGTCCCAAAGACCCATGGACTCCCCCAAAGACCCCCAAAGACCACCCAGACCTCCCAAGACCCCCAGTTGGGTCCCAAAGACCCATAGACCCCCCCAAAGATCCCCCAGACCTCCCAAGACCCCCAGTTGGGTCCCAAAGACCCATGGACCCCCCCGAAAGATCCCCCAGACCTCCCAAGACCCCCAGTTGGGTCCCAAAGACCCATGGACCCCCCCAAAGACCCCCCAAAGACCCCCCAAGACCCCCAGTTGGGTACCAAAGATCCATGGACCCCCCCAAAGAACCCCCAGACCTCCCAAGACCCCCAGTTGGGTCCCAAAGACCCATGGACCCCCCCAAAGACCCCTGGACCCCCCCCCCAAAGACCCCCCAGACCTCCCAAGACCCCCAGTTGGGTCCCAAAGACCCATGGACCCACCCCAAAGACCCCTGGACACCCCCCCCCCAAAGACCCCCCAGACCTCCCAAGACCCCCAGTTGGGTCCCAAAGACCCATGGACCCTCCCCCAAAGACCCCTCAGACCTCCCAAGACCCCCAGTTGGGTCCCAAAGACCCATGGACCCCCCCAAAGATCCCCCAGACCTCCCAAGACCCCCAGTTGGGTCCCAAAGACCCATGGACCCCCCCAAAGACCCATGGACACCCCCCCAAAGACCCCCCAGACCTCCCAAGACCCCCCAGTTGAATCCCAAAGACCCATGGACCCCCCCAAAGACCCCTCAGACCTCCCAAGACCTCCAGTTGGGTCCCAAAGACCCATGGACCCCCCCAAAAATCCCCAAGACCTCCCAAGACCCCCACTTGGGTCCCAAAGACTCATGGAGCCCCCCAAAGACCCCTGGACACCCCCCCAAAGACCCCCCCAGACCTCCCAAGACCCCCCAGTTGAATCCCAAAGACCCATGGACCCACCCCAAAGACCAATGGACCCTCCCCCAAAGACCCCCCAGACCTCCCAAGACCCCCAGTTGGGTCCCAAAGACCCATGGACTCCCCCAAAGACCCCTGGACCCCCCCCCCCCCAAAGACCCCCCAGACCTCCCAAGACCCCCAGTTGGGTCCCAAAGACCCATGGACCCCCCCAAAGATGCCCCAGACCTCCCAAGACCCCCAGTTGAATCCCAAAGACCCATGGACCCACCCCAAAGACCCATGGACCCTCCCCCAAAGACCCCCCAGACCTCCCAAGACCTCCAGTTGGGTCCCAAAGACCCATGGACCCCCCCAAAGATCCCCCAGACCTCCCAAGACCCCCAGTTGGGTCCCAAAGACCCATGGACCCCCCCAAAGACTCATGGACACCCCCAAAGACCCATGGACACCCCCCCCCAAAGACACCCCAGACCTCCCAAGACCCCCAGTTGGGTCCCAAAGACCCATGGACCTCCCACCAAAGACCCCCCAAGACCCCCAGTTGGGTCCCAAAGACCCATGGACCCACCCCAAAGACCCATGGACCCTCCCCCAAAGACCCCCCAGACCTCCCAAGACCCCCAGTTGGGTCCCAAAGACCCATGGACCCACCCCAAAGACCCATGGACCCTCCCCCAAAGACCCCTCAGACCTCCCAAGACCCCCAGTTGGGTCCCAAAGACCCATGGACCCCCCCAAAGACCCCCCCAGACCTCCCAAGACCTCCAGTTGGGTCCCAAAGACCCATGGACCCCCCCAAAGATCCCCCAGACCTCCCAAGACCCCCGGTTGGGTCCCAAAGACCCATGGACCCCCCCAAAGACCCCCCCAAAGACCCCCCAAGACTCCCAGTTGGGTCCCAAAGATCCATGGACCCCCCCAAAGAACCCCCAGACGTCTCAAGACCCCCAGTTGGGTCCCAAAGACTCATGGAGCCCCCCAAAGACCCCTGGATACGCCCCCCAAAGACCCCCCAGACCTCCCAAGACCCCCAGTTGGGTCCCAAAGTCCCATGGACCCCCCCCAAAGACCCCTGGACCCCCCCCCCCCAAAGACCCCTCAGACCTCCCAAGACCCCCAGTTGGGTCCCAAAGACCCATGGACCCCCCCAAAGACCCCTGGACCCCCCCCCCCCAAAGACCCCTCAGACCTCCCAAGACCCCCAGTTGGGTCCCAAAGACCCATGCACCTCCCCCCAAAGACCCCCCAAGACCCCCAGTTGGGTCCCAAAGACCCATGGACCCTCCCCCAAAGACCGCTCAGACCTCCCAAGAC
>NW_028121222.1:0-63121 GCF_965183815.1 Platalea leucorodia
GGTCCGTGTGCCAGTAATACCGGGAAGGGAAGCGCTTGAACCGGTAGCAAATCAAGTTGGCTACAAGCAGAGGTTCTGAAGGAAGAACAACGATAACGGGAAGCAAATAGCAAGTTCCCAAAAAATGGGCGCGCGTCAAACGCATCCGAGTTTTACGGCCAAATGTTGTTTGGCAATATGTTCCAAACGGCTATTTTTTCCTTCCCTCGGTTGTAGTCTTTGCAAAACTTCACAAAACCAGGAAGCTTGGGACTCCTACCCAGCTTTATGCTACGGGTTTTTTTTTTTTCCTCTCTCAGCAGAGTGTCAGCTGCCGCCGTTTCACCGTGGTCGCCCTTTCTTCTGCCGTGAAAGTGCAAGACGGACGGAAAGGCTCCATAGCGGTCTGCGAGTACAAGGTACGTCCGCGATGCGTGTCCGCGTTTTTCCTAAGGCGCTTGTAGTACGGACTTCAAAGTTAACGTCAAGAATGTGCCGGCTCTCCTTCCTTCTGTAGTTTTTCTAGGAACTGTTTTAACGCAGATACTAAAAGTCAAAGAAGGTCTGCGCTGGAGCGTGTTAATGCCTGTGCAAAGTCGGCTTCCCTCCGTTTATTTTGCCTTCCCGAAAGCGCAATCTTGTGTTTCTGTGCGCTTACTAGGAAAGGATATCGGGAAAACAATTTTATCCGAAAAGAGGAAAGGCAGTGTTTGCAAGAGTTCAGAAGAAACAGGCTTTGTTTTTGTCATAAAAGCTGTGTGCTTTTTCAGTCAATAAGTTTTTAAAAAGGAGGATTTCAAAATACAAACCTGTATCTGCTGTATTATATAAATTATTAGAAAATAATTTTCTGCCTTTTTCCCTTTTTTCCGTCTCCGTTTTAGTTCACCCATGCGGGTTTTTAAATCACTTCCCGATGTTCTTAATCGCCGCTTCCTTTAAACACTTTCCTGACTCCTTTTCTCCTCTTTGCTGCTGCCTTTATTCCCCTGTATTTCTGTTTTAATTCTTTCTTGTCTTTCCTTAGGGCCCTCGTTTTTTGAATCTTCCTTCTCCGTCCCTCTAGTTCGCTGTCCTGTTTTTTAATTTTCCCATTTATTTCCCTAATCCCTGTGGCTTTTTCCATGTTCTAGGTTGACTTTTCCCCTGGGGGTTTAGCTGGGTTTAATTGTTTCTTCTCTTCCCTTAGTGCCCTCGCTTTCTAAATTTTCCTTCCCCGATGGAGCTCCCTGTCGCTATTTATTAAGTTTTTTCCTTATTTCTTCAGTCGCCCTTGCTGTTCAAACGTCCTGCTTTCGGCTGGCAGAGAGTTAAGGTTCTTCCTAGTAGCTGGCACAGTGCTGCCGTTTGGATTTCGGATGAGCATCATGTTGGTAACGCGCTGACGTTTTGTTTGTCGCTAAGTAGCGCTGACACCACTCAAGGACCTTTCAGCTTCCCGTGCTCTGCCCGGTGCGCAAGAAGCTGGGAGGCGCCACAGGCAGCTCAGCTGCCCCAGACCGGCCGCAGCGCTATTCCCTACCGTGGGACGTCACGCTCGGTCTGGAAACTGGGGGGGCGTTGGCCAGGAGTCAGCGATGGCAGCTCGGGGACGTGCTTGGCATCGGTCGGCGAGTGGTGAGCCCCTGTCTAGTGAAGCGCTTGCTTTGTATACTCTTATTGGTTTATTACTGCTACTACTGCTCCTACTAGTGTTACTACTATTCTGTTGTCTTTTCCTTCAATTGTTAAACTGTTCTTACCTTAACCCCCGAGTTTTCTGACTTCGACCCTTGCAATTTTCTCCCGCGTAGCGGCTGTGTGGTGCTTGGCTGCTGGCTGGGGTTAAACCACGACAAAAGCTTCTGTCGACTTGTATTCCGTCTGCCGTTTCCATTTTTTAATTCTTCCTTGTCTCTATTAGTACCTTTGCTTTGTCCGTTTTCTTCCTACGTCTCTCTTTTAGTTCACTGTCCCTGTTTTTCATTTTTTTCTCTTTGTTGCCCTAAGTCCCGTCACTCTTGAATTTTTTTTTGCTTTTATCCCGTTCCTTGTCTTTAGTTTTCAACGAGTTCTTCTCTTTCCTTAGGGTCCTCCCTTTTAACAGCCTCGGAGGGGGCGTAGCTTCCCGCTGAGGAGCGGTTGGAGGAGGCGAGGTGGTTGTCAGCCGGGTCATCATTTAATAGTAAAGTATGAAATGGCACGTTGATTAATCATTTACCTTTTGGTTTTGTGGGAGCTGTGCTGGCTGCCTTTAGAATCAGCTGAGAATTTGAGGTGAGCTGGGTTGTAGAGGGGAGGCACCCGGGGCTGGCTATTTCACCCGAGCGCCACGGGAACTTTGTGTCTCCTGGCATCCTAGGCGCACCGAGTGACAGTCGCAGCATCTTTCTTTAGAATAGGCGTGGAGCAGGTGAGCGGAGCGGTAGGGTGCTTTTGAGGAGGAGGGTGGCGCAGAAGCGGTTGGCAGTAACCAGACCGATGCTGAATACCAGCGCTGTGTTTTAGTTTGTTAGTGGGTTGTGGGTTTGTGGGTTGGGAGTTTGGTGTTGGTTTTTTTGTTTGGTTTTGTTTGGTTTTGTTTGGTTTTGTTTGGTTTTGTTTGGTTTTGTTTGGTTTTGTTTGGTTTTGTTTGGTTTTGTTTGGTTTTGTTTGGTTTTGTTTGGTTTTGTTTGGTTTTGTTTGGTTTTGTTTGGTTTTGTTTGGTTTTGTTTGGTTTTGTTTGGTTTTGTTTGGTTTTGTTTGGTTTTGTTTGGTTTTGTTTGGTTTTGTTTGGTTTTGTTTGGTTTTGTTTGGTTTTGTTTGGGTGTGTGTGTGTGTGTGTGTGTTTGTGTTTGTTTTTTGTTGTGTGGTTTCTGTGGTTTCTGTGGTTTGTTTTGGTTTGTTTTGGTTTGTTTTGGTTTGTTTTGGTTTGTTTTGGTTTGTTTTGGTTTGTTTTGGTTTGTTTTGGTTTGTTTTGGTTTGTTTTGGTTTGTTTTGGTTTGTTTTGGTTTGTTTTGGTTTGTTTTGGTTTGTTTTGGTTTGTTTTGGTTTGTTTTGGTTTGTTTTGGTTTGTTTTGGTTTGTTTTGGTTTGTTTTGGTTTGTTTTGGTTTGTTTTGGTTTGTTTTGGTTTGTTTTGGTTTGTTTTGGTTTGTTTTGGTTTGTTTTGGTTTGTTTTGGTTTGTTGTGGTTTGTTGTGGTTTGTTGTGGTTTGTTGTGGTTTGTTGTGGTTTGTTGTGGTTTGTTGTGGTTTGTTGTGGTTTGTTGTGGTTTGTTGTGGTTTGTTGTGGTTTGTTGTGGTTTGTTGTGGTTTGTTGTGGTTTGTTGTGGTTTGTTGTGGTTTGTTGTGGTTTGTTGTGGTTTGTTGTGGTTTGTTGTGGTTTGTTGTGGTTTGTTGTGGTTTGTTGTGGTTTGTTGTGGTTTGTTGTGGTTTGTTGTGGTTTGTTGTGGTTTGTTGTGGTTTGTTGTGGGTTTTGTGGTTTGTTGTGGGTTTTGTGGTTTGTTGTGGGTTTTGTGGTTTGTTGTGGGTTTTGTGGTTTGTTGTGGTTTGTTGTGGTTTGTTGTGGTTTGTTGTGGGTTTTGTGGTTTGTTGTGGGTTTTGTGGTTTGTTGTGGGTTTTGTGGTTTGTTGTGGGTTTTTTTGGGTTTTTTTGGGTTTTTTTGGGTTTTTTTGGGTTTTTTTTGGGTTTTTTTGGGTTTTTTTTGGGTTTTTTTGGGTTTTTTTGGGTTTTTGTGGGTTTTTGTGGGTTTTTGTGGGTTTTTGTGGGTTTTGTGGGTTTTGTGGGTTTTGTGGGTTTTGTGGGTTTTGTGGGTTTTTGTGGGTTTTTGTGGGTTTTTGTGGGTTTTTGTGGGTTTTTGTGGTTTTTTTTGTTGTGTGGTTTTTGTGGTTTTTTTTGTTGTGTGGTTTTTGTGGTTTTTTTTGTTGTGTGGTTTTTGTGGTTTTTTTTGTTGTGTGGTTTTTGTGGTTTTTTTTTGTTTTTTTGGTTTTTTTTGTTGTGTGGTTTTTGTGGGTTTTTTTTGTTTTTTTGGTTTTTTTTGTTGTGTGGTTTTTGTGGTTTTTTTGTTTTGTTTTAGATGACGAAGAGGAACTGGGTGAGTGCAGGAATGTTGTAGTTAGGTGTGTGGTGGTTTTCTTTTTTTCTTGAGGGTGGATTCAGATCCCTGGCCCTCTGAAAGCTCAGTTGCGGGATCAGGGCTGAGGAGGTAACAAGGATAGGAATTGCAGGGAGGGGTTATAAAGTTGGTGTCGGGGAGAGGCCTGTCCAGGAGCAGTCTCCTTTGGGAAGGGCAAAGGAGCGGGTTACTGTTGTTAGCGCGCTGCTGACGTTTGCTGAGCAGGGCAGTTCCATCCTGTGTCTGTGCGTTTTGCTTTTGCGTAGTCTGTCTGTCTTGTGTGTCTCGTACCATGGCTTTCTCAGGTCTCGATGTTTCCGTAGCTCTTTGTGATCATCGGGCCCCTCGGGAGGCTTACCTCGAGGGCGTCTCGAACGCATCGCCTCATCGGCATAGCGTTTCTTGAGCCCTGCTTATCTTGCCGTCGTAGCTTAAAGCACGGACGTGTCCGGGAAGCGTCGCGTTCCAGATGTTTCCGAGGGATCGTCTGTTGCGGTGGCCGGCCGGGCGGTCTCCGCAGGTCTGCTTTTGAGAGTTACGTTTCTACGGTCGTCTTCAGGGGTTTCATCCCTGGTTCCTTAATGGTCTTAGGTCTTAAATCCTGGCTTGTCATGCATCCATTTATCTTTTTTAGATGGTAGTTTTATCTCCTGGGCCACGGCAGGCACCGTAGGGGTTCCGTGCCGGAGGCGTCTTCCCTACCGGAGTCGTTCCCGCTCGTGATCTTCTCGGGTCTCGAGGTCACGTCGTTTGTGGCATCTGTGTGCAGTGTCTGTCTGTGTGTCGGGGTTGGAGCCGCTCTGCCCAGGAGCGTTGCCATATTGGAGTTGGGGGTAGCATAGCCTCACGGTGATACGTCCATTTGTACAGTATCTGTAGGCAAAGATTGTACGGGCCATCTCAAGGCAAGCAGCTGTAGACAGGTGCCGCAGTTACTTCTGTTGTGTTTTGCGGGTGCCGGAGGCTGGACCGGCGCACGTAGCGAAGCGTCTTCTTCGCCTTGCCGTAGCGGAAGGTGAAACTTGGGAATCGTACGGAGCCCAAGGTTGTTTAGAGGTGCGCGGCGAGGCAGTTGCAGGGATAGCTCTGGAACCGGGGGGCTGTGCTGCAGTGGCAGCTGGGTGGTGTAAGTGTAGTGGTTTGAGTGAGCGGTGGTTGAAGGATTGTTCGGTTCCTGAATGTGCCTAACCTTGTACGTGTGAAGTATTTTATTGCAGGTCGTATGTAATGTTGAGAGTAATTTATTTCATATATACTATAGAATAAAAAAACCCCAGCTGGGGCATTTCCGTCCCCCCCTGCTGCGTTTTTTTTCCCCCGGTCCCGGCCGCTCTGCGAGGCGATGATCATCGCCAAGGTTTGGGCAGAGGTCAGGCTCGGGCCGGGGTTTTCTCAGGCAGGGCGATTTTTTTTTTTTTTTTTTTTTTTTTGAGGCCCTCGGGAACACCGTTCCCAGGGAGCGCTGCAGAGGCAGGGCGACGGTCCGTTGTGGCGTGCTGGTGGTGGAATGGATCGGCCGAGACCGAGGCGTGGTTTGGGTGGTAGCTGAATGAGCGGTGCGTTTGGAATGTATCTAACCTTTTATGATGGTGTGGGGGTGCTTTGTTTCTTTGCAGGTTCCAGGTGGAATTGAAATTTTTCCTTTGCAGACATGTAGAAATGAAAACAAAATGACAATTATGACAATTATCCCTGGGAGTCATAATTAATTTAAATTAAAAAAGAAATTACTCCCAGGGTAGGAGCTGGTTGCTACTGCTGCACCAGCCTTACCATTTTTTAATTTTTTTTTAGTTCATTTTTTTTATAGTGTTTGTTATTTGGTTTTTTTTTCCTTTGTACTATATAAATATGTATACAAATATATACATACACCCTCCCAGGTGGGAGGAAGCAATGATTAAACTAGTAACACCACATATTCCTATAACAACTCATTCCTCCCACATGGAAGGGCAATTACCATCTTGTTATGAAACTGAATCAACTAATTATTCAAAGCAGTTACATTTCTCTGGCACCCCCTACAAAACAAAAGAAACAATAAACAACGAGAAATGCAAACACAATCATTCAAACAAAATTGTACACAGCACACAAAAGTGTAAAAAGCAAAACCCAGCGCGGCAAAAACCGAACTCGTCCAAAGCACCAAACTAGCCGACACAGTCCTCCCGGATGACAGAGAAGGTCCTCCAGAGCATAGAGATGAGCCAGAAAGTCCTCCCCGATGAGAAAGACTGTCCTTCAGACCATAGAGCTGCAAGGAGAAGTCCTCCCGGAGTATAGAGCGGCTCCGCAGACCATCGAGATGACAGCGAAAGTCGACCCAGACGATAGAGAAGGTCGTCCAGAGCATAGAGCTGAAACCAGAGGTCCCCTGGATGATCCAGAAGGTCGCCGAGCGCCTCGAGATTAAACTGGCGGTCCCAACCGGCGCATGCGCGGTGCGCCGGGGGCGGGCATGGGGCGGTGGGCGGAGGTTCCCCGCGCGGAGCAGAGCGGCGCGGTCGTTGGGCTGCGGCTGCAGGCAGCGAGGAGGTGAGCGGGGAAAGCCCCGAGGAGGACGGCGGTGCCTGCGGGGGAGCGGCCGGGCCGGCGGGAGGCACGGAGCGGGGAAGGTGCGGTGCCGTGTGGGAGCCGGCGGGCGGAGCTTCCTGGAGCCGGTCGGGGCCGGGGGCGCCGCGCCGCTCCGCTCGGGGGCCGGGCGGCGGGGGGGGCGCCGAGCCGCGCCGCTCCGGGGCCGGGCGGCGGGGAGGCGCCGAGCCGCGCCGCTCCGGGGCCGGGCGGCGGGGAGGCGCCGCGCCGAGCCGCTCCGGGGCCGGACGCCGAGCCGCGCCGCTCCGGGGCCGGGCGGCGGGGAGGCGCCGAGCCGCTCCGGGGCCGGACGCCGAGCCGCGCCGCTCCGGGGCCGGGCGGCGGGGAGGCGCCGCGCCGAGCCGAGCCGCTCCGGGGCCGGGCGCCGAGCCGAGCCGCTCCGGGGCCGGGCGCCGAGCCGAGCCGCTCCGGGGCCGGGCGCCGAGCCGAGCCGCTCCGGGGCCGGGCGCCGAGCCGAGCCGCTCCGGGGCCGGGCGCCGAGCCGAGCCGCTCCGGGGCCGGGCGCCGAGCCGAGCCGCTCCGGGGCCGGGCGCCGAGCCGAGCCGCTCCGGGGCCGGGCGCCGAGCCGAGCCGCTCCGGGGCCGGGCGCCGAGCCGAGCCGCTCCGGGGCCGGGCGCCGAGCCGAGCCGCTCCGGGGCCGGGCGCCGAGCCGAGCCGCTCCGGGGCCGGGCGCCGAGCCGAGCCGCTCCGGGGCCGGGCGCCGAGCCGAGCCGCTCCGGGGCCGGGCGGCGGGGAGGCGCCGCGCCGCGCCGCTCCGGGGCCGGGCGCCGAGCCGCGCCGCTCCGGGGCCGGGCGGCGGGGAGGCGCCGCGCCGCGCCGCTCCGGGGCCGGGCGCCGAGCCGCGCCGCTCCGGGGCCGGGCGGCGGGGAGGCGCCGAGCCGAGCCGCTCCGGGGCCGGGCGCCGAGCCGCGCCGCTCCGGGGCCGGGCGGCGGGGGGGGGCCGCGCCGCTCCGGGGCCGGGCGCCGAGCCGCGCCGCTCCGGGGCCGGGCGGCGGGGAGGCGCCGCGCCGAGCCGCTCCGGGGCCGGGCGCCGAGCCGCGCCGCTCCGGGGCCGGGCGGCGGGGGTCGGCGGGTCGGCGCCGGTGGTGGGAGGCCGGCCGGAGCCGGTGGCGGGGGCTGCCCGGAGCCGTGCTGGGGGCTCGGCGGGGCTTCCACGTGCGGCGGTGGCGTGGGGAACGGTGTCCCCGCAGGGTCAAAAGCAGGGAGGGCTGCGTCTCGCGGCATCTTGGAGCCCGGGGCTTTTGGTCGGCCACGTTGGTTCCCCGGGCCGTGCCGGCAGGTGTAGTTTCTATGGTCGTGGCTGCCGGGCAAACCGCTTCTCTTTTTGCCTCCTCCTTTCCAGTGTCACCTTCTGCGTCCCGTGCAGAAAATCCTGCGTGCTTGATTCCGCTCGCTGCTCAGGTAATGGCGCGTCTGGGGCTGCGGGAGCGGGGAGAAACACTTGCCGGTTCAAGGACGCCACGGGTGCGCCACATCAAAGCCAGAGGAAAGGCAAATCTGCTGCCCGTGCAGAAAAGCCGAGGACAAACTGCAGGTAAGAGAGCGCACCTCGTTCCTGCAGTGCTCCCTTGGGAGTTACGGATGTTTGCCTTCCAGGCAAAAGAACAGACTTTGCCTTAGGAGAAATGAAGAGCTGCCTGTTCCCTTCTTTAGGCTCCGGTGTTTCACTTCTGGTTGGTCGTGCTAATTGGATGGGCGAGCTGGAAATAGCCTTTTGTTTTGATACGCAGAAGTCAATTGTTAGTAATACGCGGTGTCAGTAGAGTTCATTTTTGAGCACCTAGGTGCCAGTGGAAACGTAAGGAATGAAGCTCGATGGGAACTGATACTTAAATTTAGTTTTCCGTGATTTTTCTTTGCCGTTCGGGCGTGGATGGCACGGTGTCCTGTGGCTCGGTCCACGTTCTGTTCCGTGGAGCCTTCGGTCTAGGACTTTGAAGTAAGGAAGTTTGTCCTTCCAGAAAAGGGCTAGTCGCTCCTAGGATTGAGGTGTGGACTTGCAGAGTCTCTTAGGCACGTGCTCGGAATTGGAGGCGAATTTCACTTGATGTTGCTGCTGTTTGTCTTCACTTTCCTTCCTTCCCCCACGGCTCCATCAGGAGCGGGAGCTCTGAATCATCATTTTGTTTTCAGTCTCAAACACGTTTTTTTACCCAAGGAGGTGCTACGTTTAGAAGTTAATGAGTTTTGTCACAAACGCGTCGGTCGATGCGATTGCGTTGCGATTGTTAAAACCCGCAAAATAACACCAGTCTTACGGATCTGGCCTATTTCTTCCGAACACGGATTCGTCACGTGCAAATCGGGATACGGGTCGTCTGCGCTTCGTGCTGAGACAGGGATGAGCTCCCAAAGGCAAAAAATACAAGGTCGTGGGGGTTGTTTTTGTTTGTATTTGGGGGCGGGGTGGGGGTGGATTTAAAAGAAAAAAAAGAGCGCAGTGTTGACTGGTGGCAGCCTGCAGGGCTCTTTTGCTGCCCGACCTCTCCTTTTCCTCTCTTGAACTCCTCTTTCGTGGCTGTAATTGTCGTTTGGAGAAGTTCAGAAGAGCGGTTCAGTGACTTGCCTGGGTCCGTGTGCCAGTAATACCGGGAAGGGAAGCGCTTGAACCGGTAGCAAATCAAGTTGGCTACAAGCAGAGGTTCTGAAGGAAGAACAACGATAACGGGAAGCAAATAGCAAGTTCCCAAAAAATGGGCGCGCGTCAAACGCATCCGAGTTTTACGGCCAAATGTTGTTTGGCAATATGTTCCAAACGGCTATTTTTTCCTTCCCTCGGTTGTAGTCTTTGCAAAACTTCACAAAACCAGGAAGCTTGGGACTCCTACCCAGCTTTATGCTACGGGTTTTTTTTTTTTCCTCTCTCAGCAGAGTGTCAGCTGCCGCCGTTTCACCGTGGTCGCCCTTTCTTCTGCCGTGAAAGTGCAAGACGGACGGAAAGGCTCCATAGCGGTCTGCGAGTACAAGGTACGTCCGCGATGCGTGTCCGCGTTTTTCCTAAGGCGCTTGTAGTACGGACTTCAAAGTTAACGTCAAGAATGTGCCGGCTCTCCTTCCTTCTGTAGTTTTTCTAGGAACTGTTTTAACGCAGATACTAAAAGTCAAAGAAGGTCTGCGCTGGAGCGTGTTAACGCCTGTGCAGAATCGGCTTCCCTCCGTTTATTTTGCCTTCCCGAAAGCGCAATCTTGTGTTTCTGTGCGCTTACTAGGAAAGGATATCGGGAAAACAATTTTATCCTAAAAGAGGAAAGACAATGTTTGTGAGAGTTCAGGCGTTCGGAAGAAACAGGCTTTGTTTTTGTCATAAAAGCTGTGTGCTTTTTCAGTCAATAAGTTTTTAAAATATCTTACAGTAGGTCTCGAAAAGCTTACTGCGATACTAGCGTCCGTACTAAAAGCGATCAAGGTCCAAGGAGAGACGTGGGCAAAAGAGGAGGAATCGGCGTCGCTTTCCCGAGAAGCATTGCCAGCCTTGTAAGTAGCGACAGCGAGTCCTGACGTGGTTTCGGTGAGTTACTGCTTCGGCAGCATCCTTTTTTCTTAACCTACAGCGTGTGATTTCTTACTTCAGCTGGAAAGAGATTTTCCAGAATGGAAATCTTTCTCATTCAAAGAAGTTGTGTTTTATGAGCTCCCCATCAGAGTGGGGATCTTCAGAGATGATGCGCTTGGCAGTGGAAGTCAGCAGCAGCAAGACTTTCCACTCTCTTAAAAAAAAAAAAAAAAAAAAAAGTCCGTTTGCTTCCAAAGACCCGAGCACAGCACGTCTTCCAGAAGTTGATGGCATCGCTGGTTCTCAGTTGCAACAGCCGAGATGTCATCAACACGCGTTCCTCTGCGTGCTTCGGCGCAGCCAAAAGCGTTAGCAAATCTGCCGGTCCTTTTTGGTAGCCTTACGCGTTGCAGCCCCGGGGATTGGATTCTGCCCCCAAAGTAAAACCGTATGGGGGATCTCTTCTGTCACGGATTTTTCTCTCCTAGATGTAACTTTAGGAAAAAAAAGTTAAAATTGGATCTACAAACTGCCTTGCGTTGTTTCAGCTGTAACTGCCAACTAGCTGTGGCGTACAATTGCTTAGGTGTGTTTAAGCAGTTAGGTATTTGTTCTGAACGTTGACCAGGAGAGGCAACTGAACGTTACGGGGTGTTTTCCCCCCCGCTCTTTTGACGGAGTGCTCTGAAGTACTTTCTGTCTGGCTTTCAAGGGTGCGTTTCCCTGGCAGTTCAGCAGCATCTCTCTTGGGCGGCGCGGCTGGCCAGATGTCGCTCCTAATGACGTAAGGCGCAAAAAACCCCTGGTCAAATGATGACTGCGTATCTTGGAGACAGATAATCTACTGGTATCGATTCACAGCTGTGCAAGTTAAATTAACGCCAAAGGAAAATCCAGTCCTTCTCCAGCAGAAGTATTTTTATTGGATGTTTATAAACACACGCACAGCTTTTTTAGTATGAAGCGAATTGCTGCGATTTGTCCTTTGCTTTTCCTTTTCCCCTCGAAAGCGTTACGCTTCGCTTCCAGCTTTGTCGACCGAGCCAGCAAGATGTGCAGCAGCAGCTGCGAGGGCCGTAGCTGTTGCGGCGGACCTGTAAGCGTAGATTCTGATTGCGGTACGCCCTCGTCCTGCAGCCTCGCAGGGTCGTCTCCCTGCAGCCGTGCCGTAAGGAAGGGGTGAGACGTTTTCCAACGCCGGCAAGAGCGTGTGCTTGTATGCGAAGAACGTGTTCGGAATCGTACCGGTTAGTCTTAATGCTGATTGGAAGCGTTCAGGTCGCTCTAGCTTTTAAAGGATGTCTTGTATTTGGAGCTGACCTGCTTACCTCGAATCCTCCTTGAGCTCAACTGCTCTCCTCTCCCTTGCTCTGACTGAATTCCTCTACTCGCTGCTGTGCTATTTTTTTCACATGCTGAAATATCGCTTGGGCTTTTTGTTTTTCAGGTGTCTTGTTGCAAGCGTCTCGTGATGCTCGCTAGGTACCCCCCGGCCCAGGTTGGCCTGCCTGTCGTGAAGCGTCCCGAGGGTAAGGGGCCGGCCCCGTGCCTGGAGGCTCCCGGCTCTGTCTCCGGCGGGTGCCCCGCGGGTGCGGCAGCGAGGGCTGCGTGGTGGGGCGAGTCCCGGGCCAAGAGGGAGCGGGGAGGTTCGTTGCCCCGGGGAGCCCGTCCCAGCGCGGGAACGGAGGGGGAGCACGGCAGAGCAGAGCCTGAGCGAGAGGTGCGGCACCGTCCCCCGGCAGGCTCCCCCCGCGGCGTGGGGCAGCCGCCGGCTTGCGGGCCGGGGGCCGGGGGGGGGCTGCAGCCGTTTGGGGGGGCTGCCCCCATTTTATTTTTCTGGCGGAGCTCCCCTTTTTGGGGGGGCGCCTACATATGTAAATGGCATTATTAAAGTAGCTGTTTTCCTTGTTCTGTGCCTTTTTGGGGGGGGTGATTAAAAAGTGTGGAGGGGCCTGGGGGGTGATGATGTCATTTGGGGCCCCCCAACGTCACGGGGGGCGGGGGCGTGATGATGAAACAGAGGAGCAGGTGAGTGGGGGATGAAGGTGTCACGGGGAGGTTTCCCCCCAGAGAAGGGGGGTCACAGTCCCAAAATGCCTGAAAACTCGTGTGTGTGTGTGATTAACCATGTGAAGAACTGGAAATACGGGTGCGAGGCATTGCAGTAGAGAAAAATCTCTCGCCTTTATATATATATATTGAAAAATAATATTCGTTTTTATGTGTGTGTATATATATATATGTAAAAGGATTTCAAAATACAAACCTGTACCTGCTATGTTATAGAAATTATTAAAAAATCTCAATGGAGATAGATAGGGTTTTAAAATAAAAAAGAACTTGTCTCTATGTTAAGAAATAAAGGAGTTTAAAATGCAAAAAGAGATGATGTAGGTGAAGGAATTTAAACCAGAAGTCAGTCTGGATAGGTAGAGGTACCTACGCTTACCCTGTGTCACCGAGTAAGCCTAAGTAGGTATCCCGTGTAATCGAAGTAAAGGTTCTATGGAAGTGTAAACAGATAACTAAGTCTAAAGAGGTAGGATTGTAAGTAGATACCGAAGTCTAAAGAGAGAAGTCGAAGATATCAAAGTGTCAAAATATGCAAGTCCAAGAGCAAAATATCCAATATCCAAGAGCAACACAGTTTGGGGCTCCCAGGAAAGCTGAATCCGCCTGGATTTGTGCAGCTGGAAAGCAAGCACAAACACACCACACCGCACACGCACACACTCACACCCCCCACGCCCCCCCGCATTTTAACGCAGAAAACCAAAAATGACCCATTGTTATGATGTGGAAAAGCGCCGGAAAACCCCAGAACTGAATATTTTGGAAAAGCAGAAACCCCCAAGTTTTGTATGATGTAAAAGAAAAAACAAAAAACAACAACAAACAAAAAAACCCCAAACGAAAAACCGGCGCCAATTTGGGCCAAATCTGGGGTGAACCGCGGGCGGTTTGAGGGGCATTGCTGGGGATTATCTGGCGTGGATTCCTTCTCCGGAGCGGAATATCCGTTGCGGGTTATCCCAGCTGAGTTATCTGCTGTGGATTATGCCGGGTGGACTCCCTGGTGTAGGTCATCCCCACCCGTGTCCCCCCGTGCACCTTTGTACCCACACATAGCCGCCGTCCGTCCGTGTCCGTCTCCTCCCCCCTGTCCTCCTCTGCGTGTCTCTCCGCCCTCCCGAGTGCTCTCCACCCGAACGTCCCCCCACACAAGGTTTTTCCCCCCGTGCAGGTTTTTTTTTTTTTTTTTTCCCTGGGCTGTGCCCCCCGCGTCCCCTGCCCTCCAGTCTCGCGCCCCCGCTCCCCTGCTCCACCCCTCCCCTAACCCCTTTGCTTCTGGACCCCCAGCTCCGCACGGGCCACGGGCAGCCTGGGGAGCTTCACCCCGAGCCGTTCCTTTCCCCCCTGGGCAGCAGCGGTTCTGCCGCTGCTACAGGCAGGCGCTTTCTGGACGGGCGAGGGGCTGGGACGACCGGAGGCTGCCGCACGCTCCGGTCCGAGCGAGACGCTGTTCCCGGGGGACCTGGCGCAGGGAAAGGCGAGGGACTCTCCGCGCTGCCGGTGGCTCTTCAGAAGGGAACCGCGCTCTGGTTTTAGCGGCAGAAGGTGTCGGTCGGGCAGCCGCGTAGCACTGTGCTGAGCGACGGGGCAGGCGTCTGGCTTGTTGGAGTCCAGGCGTGTTTCTCGCCTCGCAGTCTCGATGCCAAAACAAGCAGGGGGTTCAGGTTCCCAAAGCCTTTGGACGTGGGAGCAAGACGACAGCTAGGTCTCTAGCAGCGCGGTATTTCAGCCGTGTTGCTTGCTGCAAATGGCTTGCAGGCCAGGAGATGTTGAGAGGGGTCTGAAACAAAGAAAGGGAGCGTGGAAGTGGTTGTTTGAAGGCGGCAAATGAGGCAGCCGAAGGAAGCGAGCGGCTCAGCTGCCTTGGTGGACCAGCCCCTCCAGCCTCCCGAGTCTGGCGCGCCGCAGGCGGTCAAAGCGCAGGCGCCGCGCTCGCCGGCGGGAGCGGCAGGGAGCGCAGAGCTGCGCTGCCGTCCAGAGCGGCGAGGGAACCGGCAGGGCTCTAGGGCCATCTGGTGCGGCCAGCCGACGGGCCTCTTTGCTTTCCCTGTTTCACGTCTAATTCCTTTGCGTGCCGCAGGGCAGGGTGGTAAGTAACATCGCGCAGGTCTTATTTAAGTGGCAAGCCCTGCGCGGGAAGCCCGGGGCGGCGCAGGATGAGCGGAGGGCACCGCGGCAGAGCCCGAGGGTCACCGGCGTATCGCTCGCTCGCAGATCGCGCGCTTGCCGGCGGTCTGCTCGCGTGCACCGCTTCCTGATAATCGTAGCTGCCCCTCTCACACAAAGCAGCTTTCAGTATCTCCTCGCGTGCCTTCAGGATGTCATCAGTGTCGCTTTTTTTTTCTTTTTTTTTAATAAAATCTCTCCAGGGTCTGTTGGCTCGCTGGTGTCACTCTCCCACCCCTGATGCCACCTGCAGATGAATCCAGCAATCCCGGGGGCTTACTCTGGGGGCAAAAAAGCCGAGCCAAGGCAAAGGTATTGACCAGGTTCCCTGCGCTGCTTCCCCCGGCTGGGTCCTGGGGTGAGGGGCGCGGAGAGAAAGGGCCAGCAGCCCTCTGCGAGCTGTCAAGCGCAGAGGACTGAAATGCTCGAGCCGCTTGGGTGCTTTTTGGGGGCGAGGCAATGGCTCTGGCTGCGTGGGCTGTGAGCGGGAGCAGGGGCAGAGAAGGGCGAGGCTTGTGGCCCCCCCCCCCCCCCCCCCGTCAGGCGGCGGCGGCTGCGGGCGGCCCAAGGCGGGCCGGGGTGCGAGTCCTTTGTCCCCGCGGGGAGCGCTCGGGGCGCGGGGCTCGGTGTGGTGCTGCCGCCTGGCGTCCAAAAGCGGGTACTGCAGCTCGGGTGGCGCCCGGGGGCGGTGGGGCGTTTTGGCCGTGCCTCGGTGCTGCCGCCTGGCGTCCAAAAGCGGGTACTGCAGGCCGGGAGCCGCGCAGGGGCGGTGGCGTGCACGTGATCCCCGGTGCCGGTGGCCGGTACCGGGCATGCGACAGCGCGGCGCCCGCGGGGCGATGCCGCCGCAGCCGTTGCTGCCTCCCGGTAAGGAAGCGCCGCTCTCGCCGCCCGGGAGGTGCTGGCTGCTGCTGGCACGGCCGCCTCGGCCTCCGCTGCAGCCCCGCCCCGGCCCACGCCCCCGTCCTGGTGTGGAGCGGCCCCGCCCCTAGGGACGGGCCCCGCCCCTGGAGCTCCCCGGCAGGGGAAGGGCACCACCCCTAGCGACAGGCCCCGCCCCTGGAGACCACCCCGTGCGGTGTGTCAGGGCGGAGCTTAGCCGCGGGGGGCGGAGCCTTGCGGTGGTAAGGCGGAGCTTTGCCATGTGAGGGCGGAGCTTCACCGGCGCATGCGCGGTGCGTAGGGGGCGGAGCCTTGCCGCGGGGGGGGGCGGAGCTTTGCCCTGAAGGGCGGAGCTTTGGCCGAGCATGCGCGCTGTGTCAGGGGCGGGGCTTAGCCGCGGGGGGCGGAGCCTTGCGGTGGTAAGGCGGAGCTTTGCCGCGTGAGGGCGGAGCCTCACCGGCGCATGCGCAGTGCACGGGGGGCGGAGCTTTGCAGTGGGAGGGCGGAGCTTTGCCCTGAAGGGCGGAGCTTTGGCCGAGCATGCGCGCTGTGTCGGGGGCGGAGCTTAGCCGCGTGGGGCGGAGCCTTGCGGTGGTAAGGCGGAGCTTTGCCGCGTGGGGGCGGAGCCTCACCGGCGCATGCGCAGTGCAGGGGGGTGGAGCTTTGCAGTGGGAGGGCGGAGCTTTGCCCTGAAGGGCGGAGCTTTGGCCGAGCATGCGCGCTGTGTCAGGGGCGGGGCTTAGCCGCGGGGGGCGGAGCCTTGCGGTGGTAAGGCGGAGCTTTGCCGCGTGGGGGCGGAGCCTCACCAGCGCATGCGCAGTGCGGGGGGGCGGAGCTTTGCAGTGGGAGGGCGGAGCTTTGTCCTGAAGGGAGGAGCTTTGGCCGAGCATGCGTGCTGTGTCAGGGGCGGAGCTTAGCCGCGGGGGGCGGAGCGCTGCCGTGTGAGGGCGGAGCTCCACGGGCGCATGCGCGCTGTGTCGGGGCGGAGCTTTGCGGCGTGGGGCGGAGCCTTGCCGCGGGGAGGGCGGAGCTTCGCTGGCGCATGCGTGCTGTGTCGGGGGCGGAGCTAAGCCGCGGGGGGCGGAGCGTTGCGGTGGTAAGGCGGAGCTTTGCCGTGTGAGGGCGGAGCTCCACGGGCGCATGCGCGCTGTGTCAGGGCGGAGCTTTGCCGCGTGGGGCGGAGCCTTGCCGCGGAGAGGGCGGAGCTTCGCTGGCGCATGCGTGGTGTGTGCAGGGCGGAGCTTTGCTGCAGAGGGCGGGGTTTGCCGCGGGGAGGGCGGAGCTTCGCCAGCGCATGCGCGGTGCGTCGGGGGCGGGAATCGCGCGGTGGGCGGAGGTTCCCCGCGCGGAGGGGCCGGGGTGAGCCCGGGGCGGAGGGGAGCGGAGCGGTCGTTGGGCTGCGGCTGCAGGCAGCGAGGAGGTGAGCGGGGAAAGCCCCGAGGAGGGCGGCGGGAGGCACGGAGCGGGGAGGGTGCGGTGCCGTGTGGGAGCCGGGCGGGCGGAGCTTCCTGGAGCCGGTCCGGGGGGGCGCCGCGCCGCGCCGCTCCGGGGCGGGGGGGCGCCGAGCCGCTGAGCTCCGGGGCCGGGCGGCGGGGGGGGCGCCGCGCCGAGCCGCTGAGCTCCGGGGCCGGGCGGCGGGGGGGCGCCGCGCCGAGCCGCTGAGCTCCGGGGCCGGGCGGCGGGGGGGGCGCCGCGCCGAGCCGCTCCGCTCCGGGGCCGGGCGGCGGGGGGGGCGCCGCGCCGAGCCGCTGAGCTCCGGGGCCGCGCGGCGGGGGGGGCGCCGCGCCGAGCCGCTGAGCTCCGGGGCCGCGCGGCGGGGGGGGCGCCGCGCCGAGCCGCTCCGCTCCGGGGCCGCGCGGCGGGGGGGGCGCCGCGCCGAGCCGCTCCGCTCCGGGGCCGCGCGGCGGGGGGGCGCCGCGCCGAGCCGCTCCGCTCCGGGGACGGGCGGTGGGGGGGCGCCGGGTCGGTGCCGGTGGGGGGGCGCCGGCCGGAGCCGGTGGCGGGGGCTGCCCGGAGCCGCGCTGGGGGCTCGGCGGGGCTTCCACGTGCGGCGGTGGCGTGGGGAACGGTGTCCCCGCAGGGTCCAAAAGCAGGGAGGGCTGCGTCTCGCGGCATTTTGGAGCCCGGGGCTTTTGGTCGGCCACGTTGGTTCCCCGGGCCGTGCCGGCAGGTGTAGTTTCTATGGTCGTGGCTGCCGGGCAAACCGCTTCTCTTTTTGCCTCCTCCTTTCCAGTGTCACCTTCTGCGTCCCGTGCAGAAAATCCTGCGTGCTTGATTCCGCTCGCTGCTCAGGTAATGGCGCGTCTGGGGCTGCGGGAGCGGGGAGAAACACTTGCCGGTTCAAGGACGCCACGGGTGCGCCACATCAAAGCCAGAGGAAAGGCAAATCTGCTGCCCGTGCAGAAAAGCCGAGGACAAACTGCAGGTAAGAGAGCGCACCTCGTTCCTGCAGTGCTCCCTTGGGAGTTACGGATGTTTGCCTTCCAGGCAAAAGAACAGACTTTGCCTTAGGAGAAATGAAGAGCTGCCTGTTCCCTTCTTTAGGCTCCGGTGTTTCACTTCTGGTTGGTCGTGCTAATTGGATGGGCGAGCTGGAAATAGCCTTTTGTTTTGATACGCAGAAGTCAATTGTTAGTAATACGCGGTGTCAGTAGAGTTCATTTTTGAGCACCTAGGTGCCAGTGGAAACGTAAGGAATGAAGCTCGATGGGAACTGATACTTAAATTTAGTTTTCCGTGATTTTTCTCTGCCGTTCGGGCGTGGATGGCACGGTGTCCTGTGGCTCGGTCCACGTTCTGTTCCGTGGAGCCTTCGGTCTAGGACTTTGAAGTAAGGAAGTTTGTCCTTCCAGAAAAGGGCTAGTCGCTCCTAGGATTGAGGTGTGGACTTGCAGAGTCTCTTAGGCACGTGCTCGGAATTGGAGGCGAATTTCACTTGATGTTGCTGCTGTTTGTCTTCACTTTCCTTCCTTCCCCCACGGCTCCATCAGGAGCGGGAGCTCTGAATCATCATTTTGTTTTCAGTCTCAAACACGTTTTTTTACCCAAGGAGGTGCTGCGTTTAGAAGTTAATGAGTTTTGTCACAAACGCGTCGGTCGATGCGATTGCGTTGCGATTGTTAAAACCCGCAAAATAACACCAGTCTTACGGATCTGGCCTATTTCTTCCGAACACGGATTCGTCACGTGCAAATCGGGATACGGGTCGTCTGCGCTTCGTGCTGAGACAGGGATGAGCTCCCAAAGGCAAAAAATACAAGGTCGTGGGGGTTGTTTTTGTTTGTATTTGGGGGCGGGGGGGGGTGGATTTAAAAGAAAAAAAAGAGCGCAGTGTTGACTGGTGGCAGCCTGCAGAGCTCTTTTGCTGCCCGACCTCTCCTTTTCCTCTCTTGAACTCCTCTTTCGTGGCTGTAATTGTCGTTTGGAGAAGTTCAGAAGAGCGGTTCAGTGACTTGCCTGGGTCCGTGTGCCAGTAATACCGGGAAGGGAAGCGCTTGAACCGGTAGCAAATCAAGTTGGCTACAAGCAGAGGTTCTGAAGGAAGAACAACGATAACGGGAAGCAAATAGCAAGTTCCCAAAAAATGGGCGCGCGTCAAACGCATCCGAGTTTTACGGCCAAATGTTGTTTGGCAATATGTTCCAAACGGCTATTTTTTCCTTCCCTCGGTTGTAGTCTTTGCAAAACTTCACAAAACCAGGAAGCTTGGGACTCCTACCCAGCTTTATGCTACGGGTTTTTTTTTTTTCCTCTCTCAGCAGAGTGTCAGCTGCCGCCGTTTCACCGTGGTCGCCCTTTCTTCTGCCGTGAAAGTGCAAGACGGACGGAAAGGCTCCATAGCGGTCTGCGAGTACAAGGTACGTCCGCGATGCGTGTCCGCGTTTTTCCTAAGGCGCTTGTAGTACGGACTTCAAAGTTAACGTCAAGAATGTGCCGGCTCTCCTTCCTTCTGTAGTTTTTCTAGGAACTGTTTTAACGCAGATACTAAAAGTCAAAGAAGGTCTGCGCTGGAGCGTGTTAATGCCTGTGCAAAGTCGGCTTCCCTCCGTTTATTTTGCCTTCCCGAAAGCGCAATCTTGTGTTTCTGTGCGCTTACTAGGAAAGGATATCGGGAAAACAATTTTATCCGAAAAGAGGAAAGGCAGTGTTTGCAAGAGTTCAGAAGAAACAGGCTTTGTTTTTGTCATAAAAGCTGTGTGCTTTTTCAGTCAATAAGTTTTTAAAAAGGAGGATTTCAAAATACAAACCTGTATCTGCTGTATTATATAAATTATTAGAAAATAATTTTCTGCCTTTTTCCCTTTTTTCCGTCTCCGTTTTAGTTCACCCATGCGGGTTTTTAAATCACTTCCCGATGTTCTTAATCGCCGCTTCCTTTAAACACTTTCCTGACTCCTTTTCTCCTCTTTGCTGCTGCCTTTATTCCCCTGTATTTCTGTTTTAATTCTTTCTTGTCTTTCCTTAGGGCCCTCGTTTTTTGAATCTTCCTTCTCCGTCCCTCTAGTTCGCTGTCCTGTTTTTTAATTTTCCCATTTATTTCCCTAATCCCTGTGGCTTTTTCCATGTTCTAGGTTGACTTTTCCCCTGGGGGTTTAGCTGGGTTTAATTGTTTCTTCTCTTCCCTTAGTGCCCTCGCTTTCTAAATTTTCCTTCCCCGATGGAGCTCCCTGTCGCTATTTATTAAGTTTTTTCCTTATTTCTTCAGTCGCCCTTGCTGTTCAAACGTCCTGCTTTCGGCTGGCAGAGAGTTAAGGTTCTTCCTAGTAGCTGGCACAGTGCTGCCGTTTGGATTTCGGATGAGCATCATGTTGGTAACGCGCTGACGTTTTGTTTGTCGCTAAGTAGCGCTGACACCACTCAAGGACCTTTCAGCTTCCCGTGCTCTGCCCGGTGCGCAAGAAGCTGGGAGGCGCCACAGGCAGCTCAGCTGCCCCAGACCGGCCGCAGCGCTATTCCCTACCGTGGGACGTCACGCTCGGTATGGAAACTGGGGGGGCGTTGGCCAGGAGTCAGCGATGGCAGCTCGGGGACGTGCTTGGCATCGGTCGGCGAGTGGTGAGCCCCTGTCTAGTGAAGCGCTTGCTTTGTATACTCTTATTGGTTTATTACTGCTACTACTGCTCCTACTAGTGTTACTACTATTCTGTTGTCTTTTCCTTCAATTGTTAAACTGTTCTTACCTTAACCCCCGAGTTTTCTGACTTCGACCCTTGCAATTTTCTCCCGCGTAGCGGCTGTGTGGTGCTTGGCTGCTGGCTGGGGTTAAACCACGACAAAAGCTTCTGTCGACTTGTATTCCGTCTGCCGTTTCCATTTTTTAATTCTTCCTTGTCTCTATTAGTACCTTTGCTTTGTCCGTTTTCTTCCTACGTCTCTCTTTTAGTTCACTGTCCCTGTTTTTCATTTTTTTCTCTTTGTTGCCCTAAGTCCCGTCACTCTTGAATTTTTTTTTGCTTTTATCCCGTTCCTTGTCTTTAGTTTTCAACGAGTTCTTCTCTTTCCTTAGGGTCCTCCCTTTTAACAGCCTCGGAGGGGGCGTAGCTTCCCGCTGAGGAGCGGTTGGAGGAGGCGAGGTGGTTGTCAGCCGGGTCATCATTTAATAGTAAAGTATGAAATGGCACGTTGATTAATCATTTACCTTTTGGTTTTGTGGGAGCTGTGCTGGCTGCCTTTAGAATCAGCTGAGAATTTGAGGTGAGCTGGGTTGTAGAGGGGAGGCACCCGGGGCTGGCTATTTCACCCGAGCGCCACGGGAACTTTGTGTCTCCTGGCATCCTAGGCGCACCGAGTGACAGTCGCAGCATCTTTCTTTAGAATAGGCGTGGAGCAGGTGAGCGGAGCGGTAGGGTGCTTTTGAGGAGGAGGGTGGCGCAGAAGCGGTTGGCAGTAACCAGACCGATGCTGAATACCAGCGCTGTGTTTTAGTTTGTTAGTGGGTTGTGGGTTTGTGGGTTGGGAGTTTGGTGTTGGTTTTTTTGTTTGGTTTTGTTTGGTTTTGTTTGGTTTTGTTTGGTTTTGTTTGGTTTTGTTTGGTTTTGTTTGGTTTTGTTTGGTTTTGTTTGGTTTTGTTTGGTTTTGTTTGGTTTTGTTTGGTTTTGTTTGGTTTTGTTTGGTTTTGTTTGGTTTTGTTTGGTTTTGTTTGGTTTTGTTTGGTTTTGTTTGGTTTTGTTTGGTTTTGTTTGGTTTTGTTTGGTTTTGTTTGGTTTTGTTTGGTTTTGTTTGGTTTTGTTTGGTTTTGTTTGGTTTTGTTTGGTTTTGTTTGGTTTTGTTTGGTTTTGTTTGGTTTTGTTTGGGTGTGTGTGTGTGTGTGTGTGTTTGTGTTTGTTTTTTGTTGTGTGGTTTCTGTGGTTTCTGTGGTTTGTTTTGGTTTGTTTTGGTTTGTTTTGGTTTGTTTTGGTTTGTTTTGGTTTGTTTTGGTTTGTTTTGGTTTGTTTTGGTTTGTTTTGGTTTGTTTTGGTTTGTTTTGGTTTGTTTTGGTTTGTTTTGGTTTGTTTTGGTTTGTTTTGGTTTGTTTTGGTTTGTTTTGGTTTGTTTTGGTTTGTTTTGGTTTGTTTTGGTTTGTTTTGGTTTGTTTTGGTTTGTTTTGGTTTGTTTTGGTTTGTTTTGGTTTGTTGTGGTTTGTTGTGGTTTGTTGTGGTTTGTTGTGGTTTGTTGTGGTTTGTTGTGGTTTGTTGTGGTTTGTTGTGGTTTGTTGTGGTTTGTTGTGGTTTGTTGTGGTTTGTTGTGGTTTGTTGTGGTTTGTTGTGGTTTGTTGTGGTTTGTTGTGGTTTGTTGTGGTTTGTTGTGGTTTGTTGTGGTTTGTTGTGGTTTGTTGTGGTTTGTTGTGGTTTGTTGTGGTTTGTTGTGGTTTGTTGTGGTTTGTTGTGGGTTTTGTGGTTTGTTGTGGTTTGTTGTGGTTTGTTGTGGTTTGTTGTGGTTTGTTGTGGTTTGTTGTGGGTTTTGTGGTTTGTTGTGGTTTGTTGTGGTTTGTTGTGGTTTGTTGTGGTTTGTTGTGGGTTTTTTTGGGTTTGTTGTGGGTTTGTTGTGGGTTTTTTTGGGTTTTTTTTGGGTTTTTTTGGGTTTTTTTGGGTTTTTTTTGGGTTTTTTTTGGGTTTTTTTGGGGTTTTTTTGGGTTTTTTGGGGTTTTTTTGGGTTTTTTTGGGGTTTTTTGGGTTTTTGTGGGTTTTTGTGGGGTTTTGTGGGTTTTTGTGGGTTTTTGTGGGTTTTTGTGGGTTTTGTGGGTTTTGTGGGTTTTTGTGGGTTTTGTGGGTTTTTGTGGGTTTTTGTGGTTTTTTTTGTTGTGTGGTTTTTGTGGTTTTTTTTGTTGTGTGGTTTTTGTGGTTTTTTTTTGTTTTTTTGGTTTTTTTTGTTGTGTGGTTTTTGTGGGTTTTTTTTGTTTTTTTTGTTTTTTTGGTTTTTTTTGTTGTGTGGTTTTTGTGGTTTTTTTGTTTTGTTTTAGATGACGAAGAGGAACTGGGTGAGTGCAGGAATGTTGTAGTTAGGTGTGTGGTGGTTTTCTTTTTTTCTTGAGGGTGGATTCAGATCCCTGGCCCTCTGAAAGCTCAGTTGCGGGATCAGGGCTGAGGAGGTAACAAGGATAGGAATTGCAGGGAGGGGTTATAAAGTTGGTGTCGGGGAGAGGCCTGTCCAGGAGCAGTCTCCTTTGGGAAGGGCAAAGGAGCGGGTTACTGTTGTTAGCGCGCTGCTGACGTTTGCTGAGCAGGGCAGTTCCATCCTGTGTCTGTGCGTTTTGCTTTTGCGTAGTCTGTCTGTCTTGTGTGTCTCGTACCATGGCTTTCTCAGGTCTCGATGTTTCCGTAGCTCTTTGTGATCATCGGGCCCCTCGGGAGGCTTACCTCGAGGGCGTCTCGAACGCATCGCCTCATCGGCATAGCGTTTCTTGAGCCCTGCTTATCTTGCCGTCGTAGCTTAAAGCACGGACGTGTCCGGGAAGCGTCGCGTTCCAGATGTTTCCGAGGGATCGTCTGTTGCGGTGGCCGGCCGGGCGGTCTCCGCAGGTCTGCTTTTGAGAGTTACGTTTCTACGGTCGTCTTCAGGGGTTTCATCCCTGGTTCCTTAATGGTCTTAGGTCTTAAATCCTGGCTTGTCATGCATCCATTTATCTTTTTTAGATGGTAGTTTTATCTCCTGGGCCACGGCAGGCACCGTAGGGGTTCCGTGCCGGAGGCGTCTTCCCTACCGGAGTCGTTCCCGCTCGTGATCTTCTCGGGTCTCGAGGTCACGTCGTTTGTGGCATCTGTGTGCAGTGTCTGTCTGTGTGTCGGGGTTGGAGCCGCTCTGCCCAGGAGCGTTGCCATATTGGAGTTGGGGGTAGCATAGCCTCACGGTGATACGTCCATTTGTACAGTATCTGTAGGCAAAGATTGTACGGGCCATCTCAAGGCAAGCAGCTGTAGACAGGTGCCGCAGTTACTTCTGTTGTGTTTTGCGGGTGCCGGAGGCTGGACCGGCGCACGTAGCGAAGCGTCTTCTTCGCCTTGCCGTAGCGGAAGGTGAAACTTGGGAATCGTACGGAGCCCAAGGTTGTTTAGAGGTGCGCGGCGAGGCAGTTGCAGGGATAGCTCTGGAACCGGGGGGCTGTGCTGCAGTGGCAGCTGGGTGGTGTAAGTGTAGTGGTTTGAGTGAGCGGTGGTTGAAGGATTGTTCGGTTCCTGAATGTGCCTAACCTTGTACGTGTGAAGTATTTTATTGCAGGTCGTATGTAATGTTGAGAGTAATTTATTTCATATATACTATAGAATAAAAAAACCCCAGCTGGGGCATTTCCGTCCCCCCCTGCTGCGTTTTTTTTCCCCCGGTCCCGGCCGCTCTGCGAGGCGATGATCATCGCCAAGGTTTGGGCAGAGGTCAGGCTCGGGCCGGGGTTTTCTCAGGCAGGGCGATTTTTTTTTTTTTTTTTTTTTTTTTGAGGCCCTCGGGAACACCGTTCCCAGGGAGCGCTGCAGAGGCAGGGCGACGGTCCGTTGTGGCGTGCTGGTGGTGGAATGGATCGGCCGAGACCGAGGCGTGGTTTGGGTGGTAGCTGAATGAGCGGTGCGTTTGGAATGTATCTAACCTTTTATGATGGTGTGGGGGTGCTTTGTTTCTTTGCAGGTTCCAGGTGGAATTGAAATTTTTCCTTTGCAGACATGTAGAAATGAAAACAAAATGACAATTATGACAATTATCCCTGGGAGTCATAATTAATTTAAATTAAAAAAGAAATTACTCCCAGGGTAGGAGCTGGTTGCTACTGCTGCACCAGCCTTACCATTTTTTAATTTTTTTTTAGTTCATTTTTTTTATAGTGTTTGTTATTTGGTTTTTTTTTCCTTTGTACTATATAAATATGTATACAAATATATACATACACCCTCCCAGGTGGGAGGAAGCAATGATTAAACTAGTAACACCACATATTCCTATAACAACTCATTCCTCCCACATGGAAGGGCAATTACCATCTTGTTATGAAACTGAATCAACTAATTATTCAAAGCAGTTACATTTCTCTGGCACCCCCTACAAAACAAAAGAAACAATAAACAACGAGAAATGCAAACACAATCATTCAAACAAAATTGTACACAGCACACAAAAGTGTAAAAAGCAAAACCCAGCGCGGCAAAAACCGAACTCGTCCAAAGCACCAAACTAGCCGACACAGTCCTCCCGGATGACAGAGAAGGTCCTCCAGAGCATAGAGATGAGCCAGAAAGTCCTCCCCGATGAGAAAGACTGTCCTTCAGACCATAGAGCTGCAAGGAGAAGTCCTCCCGGAGTATAGAGCGGCTCCGCAGACCATCGAGATGACAGCGAAAGTCGACCCAGACGATAGAGAAGGTCGTCCAGAGCATAGAGCTGAAACCAGAGGTCCCCTGGATGATCCAGAAGGTCGCCGAGCGCCTCGAGATTAAACTGGCGGTCCCAACCGGCGCATGCGCGGTGCGCCGGGGGCGGGCATGGGGCGGTGGGCGGAGGTTCCCCGCGCGGAGCAGAGCGGCGCGGTCGTTGGGCTGCGGCTGCAGGCAGCGAGGAGGTGAGCGGGGAAAGCCCCGAGGAGGACGGCGGTGCCTGCGGGGGAGCGGCCGGGCCGGCGGGAGGCACGGAGCGGGGAAGGTGCGGTGCCGTGTGGGAGCCGGCGGGCGGAGCTTCCTGGAGCCGGTCGGGGCCGGGGGCGCCGCGCCGCTCCGCTCGGGGGCCGGGCGGCGGGGGGGGCGCCGAGCCGCGCCGCTCCGGGGCCGGGCGGCGGGGAGGCGCCGAGCCGCGCCGCTCCGGGGCCGGGCGGCGGGGAGGCGCCGCGCCGAGCCGCTCCGGGGCCGGGCGCCGAGCCGCGCCGCTCCGGGGCCGGGCGGCGGGGAGGCGCCGAGCCGCTCCGGGGCCGGACGCCGAGCCGCGCCGCTCCGGGGCCGGGCGGCGGGGAGGCGCCGCGCCGAGCCGAGCCGCTCCGGGGCCGGGCGCCGAGCCGAGCCGCTCCGGGGCCGGGCGCCGAGCCGAGCCGCTCCGGGGCCGGGCGCCGAGCCGAGCCGCTCCGGGGCCGGGCGCCGAGCCGAGCCGCTCCGGGGCCGGGCGCCGAGCCGAGCCGCTCCGGGGCCGGGCGCCGAGCCGAGCCGCTCCGGGGCCGGGCGCCGAGCCGAGCCGCTCCGGGGCCGGGCGCCGAGCCGAGCCGCTCCGGGGCCGGGCGCCGAGCCGAGCCGCTCCGGGGCCGGGCGCCGAGCCGAGCCGCTCCGGGGCCGGGCGCCGAGCCGAGCCGCTCCGGGGCCGGGCGCCGAGCCGAGCCGCTCCGGGGCCGGGCGCCGAGCCGAGCCGCTCCGGGGCCGGGCGCCGAGCCGAGCCGCTCCGGGGCCGGGCGGCGGGGAGGCGCCGCGCCGCGCCGCTCCGGGGCCGGGCGCCGAGCCGCGCCGCTCCGGGGCCGGGCGGCGGGGAGGCGCCGCGCCGCGCCGCTCCGGGGCCGGGCGCCGAGCCGCGCCGCTCCGGGGCCGGGCGGCGGGGAGGCGCCGAGCCGAGCCGCTCCGGGGCCGGGCGCCGAGCCGCGCCGCTCCGGGGCCGGGCGGCGGGGGGGGGCCGCGCCGCTCCGGGGCCGGGCGCCGAGCCGCGCCGCTCCGGGGCCGGGCGGCGGGGAGGCGCCGCGCCGAGCCGCTCCGGGGCCGGGCGCCGAGCCGCGCCGCTCCGGGGCCGGGCGGCGGGGGTCGGCGGGTCGGCGCCGGTGGTGGGAGGCCGGCCGGAGCCGGTGGCGGGGGCTGCCCGGAGCCGTGCTGGGGGCTCGGCGGGGCTTCCACGTGCGGCGGTGGCGTGGGGAACGGTGTCCCCGCAGGGTCAAAAGCAGGGAGGGCTGCGTCTCGCGGCATCTTGGAGCCCGGGGCTTTTGGTCGGCCACGTTGGTTCCCCGGGCCGTGCCGGCAGGTGTAGTTTCTATGGTCGTGGCTGCCGGGCAAACCGCTTCTCTTTTTGCCTCCTCCTTTCCAGTGTCACCTTCTGCGTCCCGTGCAGAAAATCCTGCGTGCTTGATTCCGCTCGCTGCTCAGGTAATGGCGCGTCTGGGGCTGCGGGAGCGGGGAGAAACACTTGCCGGTTCAAGGACGCCACGGGTGCGCCACATCAAAGCCAGAGGAAAGGCAAATCTGCTGCCCGTGCAGAAAAGCCGAGGACAAACTGCAGGTAAGAGAGCGCACCTCGTTCCTGCAGTGCTCCCTTGGGAGTTACGGATGTTTGCCTTCCAGGCAAAAGAACAGACTTTGCCTTAGGAGAAATGAAGAGCTGCCTGTTCCCTTCTTTAGGCTCCGGTGTTTCACTTCTGGTTGGTCGTGCTAATTGGATGGGCGAGCTGGAAATAGCCTTTTGTTTTGATACGCAGAAGTCAATTGTTAGTAATACGCGGTGTCAGTAGAGTTCATTTTTGAGCACCTAGGTGCCAGTGGAAACGTAAGGAATGAAGCTCGATGGGAACTGATACTTAAATTTAGTTTTCCGTGATTTTTCTTTGCCGTTCGGGCGTGGATGGCACGGTGTCCTGTGGCTCGGTCCACGTTCTGTTCCGTGGAGCCTTCGGTCTAGGACTTTGAAGTAAGGAAGTTTGTCCTTCCAGAAAAGGGCTAGTCGCTCCTAGGATTGAGGTGTGGACTTGCAGAGTCTCTTAGGCACGTGCTCGGAATTGGAGGCGAATTTCACTTGATGTTGCTGCTGTTTGTCTTCACTTTCCTTCCTTCCCCCACGGCTCCATCAGGAGCGGGAGCTCTGAATCATCATTTTGTTTTCAGTCTCAAACACGTTTTTTTACCCAAGGAGGTGCTACGTTTAGAAGTTAATGAGTTTTGTCACAAACGCGTCGGTCGATGCGATTGCGTTGCGATTGTTAAAACCCGCAAAATAACACCAGTCTTACGGATCTGGCCTATTTCTTCCGAACACGGATTCGTCACGTGCAAATCGGGATACGGGTCGTCTGCGCTTCGTGCTGAGACAGGGATGAGCTCCCAAAGGCAAAAAATACAAGGTCGTGGGGGTTGTTTTTGTTTGTATTTGGGGGCGGGGTGGGGGTGGATTTAAAAGAAAAAAAAGAGCGCAGTGTTGACTGGTGGCAGCCTGCAGGGCTCTTTTGCTGCCCGACCTCTCCTTTTCCTCTCTTGAACTCCTCTTTCGTGGCTGTAATTGTCGTTTGGAGAAGTTCAGAAGAGCGGTTCAGTGACTTGCCTGGGTCCGTGTGCCAGTAATACCGGGAAGGGAAGCGCTTGAACCGGTAGCAAATCAAGTTGGCTACAAGCAGAGGTTCTGAAGGAAGAACAACGATAACGGGAAGCAAATAGCAAGTTCCCAAAAAATGGGCGCGCGTCAAACGCATCCGAGTTTTACGGCCAAATGTTGTTTGGCAATATGTTCCAAACGGCTATTTTTTCCTTCCCTCGGTTGTAGTCTTTGCAAAACTTCACAAAACCAGGAAGCTTGGGACTCCTACCCAGCTTTATGCTACGGGTTTTTTTTTTTTCCTCTCTCAGCAGAGTGTCAGCTGCCGCCGTTTCACCGTGGTCGCCCTTTCTTCTGCCGTGAAAGTGCAAGACGGACGGAAAGGCTCCATAGCGGTCTGCGAGTACAAGGTACGTCCGCGATGCGTGTCCGCGTTTTTCCTAAGGCGCTTGTAGTACGGACTTCAAAGTTAACGTCAAGAATGTGCCGGCTCTCCTTCCTTCTGTAGTTTTTCTAGGAACTGTTTTAACGCAGATACTAAAAGTCAAAGAAGGTCTGCGCTGGAGCGTGTTAACGCCTGTGCAGAATCGGCTTCCCTCCGTTTATTTTGCCTTCCCGAAAGCGCAATCTTGTGTTTCTGTGCGCTTACTAGGAAAGGATATCGGGAAAACAATTTTATCCTAAAAGAGGAAAGACAATGTTTGTGAGAGTTCAGGCGTTCGGAAGAAACAGGCTTTGTTTTTGTCATAAAAGCTGTGTGCTTTTTCAGTCAATAAGTTTTTAAAATATCTTACAGTAGGTCTCGAAAAGCTTACTGCGATACTAGCGTCCGTACTAAAAGCGATCAAGGTCCAAGGAGAGACGTGGGCAAAAGAGGAGGAATCGGCGTCGCTTTCCCGAGAAGCATTGCCAGCCTTGTAAGTAGCGACAGCGAGTCCTGACGTGGTTTCGGTGAGTTACTGCTTCGGCAGCATCCTTTTTTCTTAACCTACAGCGTGTGATTTCTTACTTCAGCTGGAAAGAGATTTTCCAGAATGGAAATCTTTCTCATTCAAAGAAGTTGTGTTTTATGAGCTCCCCATCAGAGTGGGGATCTTCAGAGATGATGCGCTTGGCAGTGGAAGTCAGCAGCAGCAAGACTTTCCACTCTCTTAAAAAAAAAAAAAAAAAAAAAAGTCCGTTTGCTTCCAAAGACCCGAGCACAGCACGTCTTCCAGAAGTTGATGGCATCGCTGGTTCTCAGTTGCAACAGCCGAGATGTCATCAACACGCGTTCCTCTGCGTGCTTCGGCGCAGCCAAAAGCGTTAGCAAATCTGCCGGTCCTTTTTGGTAGCCTTACGCGTTGCAGCCCCGGGGATTGGATTCTGCCCCCAAAGTAAAACCGTATGGGGGATCTCTTCTGTCACGGATTTTTCTCTCCTAGATGTAACTTTAGGAAAAAAAAGTTAAAATTGGATCTACAAACTGCCTTGCGTTGTTTCAGCTGTAACTGCCAACTAGCTGTGGCGTACAATTGCTTAGGTGTGTTTAAGCAGTTAGGTATTTGTTCTGAACGTTGACCAGGAGAGGCAACTGAACGTTACGGGGTGTTTTCCCCCCCGCTCTTTTGACGGAGTGCTCTGAAGTACTTTCTGTCTGGCTTTCAAGGGTGCGTTTCCCTGGCAGTTCAGCAGCATCTCTCTTGGGCGGCGCGGCTGGCCAGATGTCGCTCCTAATGACGTAAGGCGCAAAAAACCCCTGGTCAAATGATGACTGCGTATCTTGGAGACAGATAATCTACTGGTATCGATTCACAGCTGTGCAAGTTAAATTAACGCCAAAGGAAAATCCAGTCCTTCTCCAGCAGAAGTATTTTTATTGGATGTTTATAAACACACGCACAGCTTTTTTAGTATGAAGCGAATTGCTGCGATTTGTCCTTTGCTTTTCCTTTTCCCCTCGAAAGCGTTACGCTTCGCTTCCAGCTTTGTCGACCGAGCCAGCAAGATGTGCAGCAGCAGCTGCGAGGGCCGTAGCTGTTGCGGCGGACCTGTAAGCGTAGATTCTGATTGCGGTACGCCCTCGTCCTGCAGCCTCGCAGGGTCGTCTCCCTGCAGCCGTGCCGTAAGGAAGGGGTGAGACGTTTTCCAACGCCGGCAAGAGCGTGTGCTTGTATGCGAAGAACGTGTTCGGAATCGTACCGGTTAGTCTTAATGCTGATTGGAAGCGTTCAGGTCGCTCTAGCTTTTAAAGGATGTCTTGTATTTGGAGCTGACCTGCTTACCTCGAATCCTCCTTGAGCTCAACTGCTCTCCTCTCCCTTGCTCTGACTGAATTCCTCTACTCGCTGCTGTGCTATTTTTTTCACATGCTGAAATATCGCTTGGGCTTTTTGTTTTTCAGGTGTCTTGTTGCAAGCGTCTCGTGATGCTCGCTAGGTACCCCCCGGCCCAGGTTGGCCTGCCTGTCGTGAAGCGTCCCGAGGGTAAGGGGCCGGCCCCGTGCCTGGAGGCTCCCGGCTCTGTCTCCGGCGGGTGCCCCGCGGGTGCGGCAGCGAGGGCTGCGTGGTGGGGCGAGTCCCGGGCCAAGAGGGAGCGGGGAGGTTCGTTGCCCCGGGGAGCCCGTCCCAGCGCGGGAACGGAGGGGGAGCACGGCAGAGCAGAGCCTGAGCGAGAGGTGCGGCACCGTCCCCCGGCAGGCTCCCCCCGCGGCGTGGGGCAGCCGCCGGCTTGCGGGCCGGGGGCCGGGGGGGGGCTGCAGCCGTTTGGGGGGGCTGCCCCCATTTTATTTTTCTGGCGGAGCTCCCCTTTTTGGGGGGGCGCCTACATATGTAAATGGCATTATTAAAGTAGCTGTTTTCCTTGTTCTGTGCCTTTTTGGGGGGGGTGATTAAAAAGTGTGGAGGGGCCTGGGGGGTGATGATGTCATTTGGGGCCCCCCAACGTCACGGGGGGCGGGGGCGTGATGATGAAACAGAGGAGCAGGTGAGTGGGGGATGAAGGTGTCACGGGGAGGTTTCCCCCCAGAGAAGGGGGGTCACAGTCCCAAAATGCCTGAAAACTCGTGTGTGTGTGTGATTAACCATGTGAAGAACTGGAAATACGGGTGCGAGGCATTGCAGTAGAGAAAAATCTCTCGCCTTTATATATATATATTGAAAAATAATATTCGTTTTTATGTGTGTGTATATATATATATGTAAAAGGATTTCAAAATACAAACCTGTACCTGCTATGTTATAGAAATTATTAAAAAATCTCAATGGAGATAGATAGGGTTTTAAAATAAAAAAGAACTTGTCTCTATGTTAAGAAATAAAGGAGTTTAAAATGCAAAAAGAGATGATGTAGGTGAAGGAATTTAAACCAGAAGTCAGTCTGGATAGGTAGAGGTACCTACGCTTACCCTGTGTCACCGAGTAAGCCTAAGTAGGTATCCCGTGTAATCGAAGTAAAGGTTCTATGGAAGTGTAAACAGATAACTAAGTCTAAAGAGGTAGGATTGTAAGTAGATACCGAAGTCTAAAGAGAGAAGTCGAAGATATCAAAGTGTCAAAATATGCAAGTCCAAGAGCAAAATATCCAATATCCAAGAGCAACACAGTTTGGGGCTCCCAGGAAAGCTGAATCCGCCTGGATTTGTGCAGCTGGAAAGCAAGCACAAACACACCACACCGCACACGCACACACTCACACCCCCCACGCCCCCCCGCATTTTAACGCAGAAAACCAAAAATGACCCATTGTTATGATGTGGAAAAGCGCCGGAAAACCCCAGAACTGAATATTTTGGAAAAGCAGAAACCCCCAAGTTTTGTATGATGTAAAAGAAAAAACAAAAAACAACAACAAACAAAAAAACCCCAAACGAAAAACCGGCGCCAATTTGGGCCAAATCTGGGGTGAACCGCGGGCGGTTTGAGGGGCATTGCTGGGGATTATCTGGCGTGGATTCCTTCTCCGGAGCGGAATATCCGTTGCGGGTTATCCCAGCTGAGTTATCTGCTGTGGATTATGCCGGGTGGACTCCCTGGTGTAGGTCATCCCCACCCGTGTCCCCCCGTGCACCTTTGTACCCACACATAGCCGCCGTCCGTCCGTGTCCGTCTCCTCCCCCCTGTCCTCCTCTGCGTGTCTCTCCGCCCTCCCGAGTGCTCTCCACCCGAACGTCCCCCCACACAAGGTTTTTCCCCCCGTGCAGGTTTTTTTTTTTTTTTTTTCCCTGGGCTGTGCCCCCCGCGTCCCCTGCCCTCCAGTCTCGCGCCCCCGCTCCCCTGCTCCACCCCTCCCCTAACCCCTTTGCTTCTGGACCCCCAGCTCCGCACGGGCCACGGGCAGCCTGGGGAGCTTCACCCCGAGCCGTTCCTTTCCCCCCTGGGCAGCAGCGGTTCTGCCGCTGCTACAGGCAGGCGCTTTCTGGACGGGCGAGGGGCTGGGACGACCGGAGGCTGCCGCACGCTCCGGTCCGAGCGAGACGCTGTTCCCGGGGGACCTGGCGCAGGGAAAGGCGAGGGACTCTCCGCGCTGCCGGTGGCTCTTCAGAAGGGAACCGCGCTCTGGTTTTAGCGGCAGAAGGTGTCGGTCGGGCAGCCGCGTAGCACTGTGCTGAGCGACGGGGCAGGCGTCTGGCTTGTTGGAGTCCAGGCGTGTTTCTCGCCTCGCAGTCTCGATGCCAAAACAAGCAGGGGGTTCAGGTTCCCAAAGCCTTTGGACGTGGGAGCAAGACGACAGCTAGGTCTCTAGCAGCGCGGTATTTCAGCCGTGTTGCTTGCTGCAAATGGCTTGCAGGCCAGGAGATGTTGAGAGGGGTCTGAAACAAAGAAAGGGAGCGTGGAAGTGGTTGTTTGAAGGCGGCAAATGAGGCAGCCGAAGGAAGCGAGCGGCTCAGCTGCCTTGGTGGACCAGCCCCTCCAGCCTCCCGAGTCTGGCGCGCCGCAGGCGGTCAAAGCGCAGGCGCCGCGCTCGCCGGCGGGAGCGGCAGGGAGCGCAGAGCTGCGCTGCCGTCCAGAGCGGCGAGGGAACCGGCAGGGCTCTAGGGCCATCTGGTGCGGCCAGCCGACGGGCCTCTTTGCTTTCCCTGTTTCACGTCTAATTCCTTTGCGTGCCGCAGGGCAGGGTGGTAAGTAACATCGCGCAGGTCTTATTTAAGTGGCAAGCCCTGCGCGGGAAGCCCGGGGCGGCGCAGGATGAGCGGAGGGCACCGCGGCAGAGCCCGAGGGTCACCGGCGTATCGCTCGCTCGCAGATCGCGCGCTTGCCGGCGGTCTGCTCGCGTGCACCGCTTCCTGATAATCGTAGCTGCCCCTCTCACACAAAGCAGCTTTCAGTATCTCCTCGCGTGCCTTCAGGATGTCATCAGTGTCGCTTTTTTTTTCTTTTTTTTTAATAAAATCTCTCCAGGGTCTGTTGGCTCGCTGGTGTCACTCTCCCACCCCTGATGCCACCTGCAGATGAATCCAGCAATCCCGGGGGCTTACTCTGGGGGCAAAAAAGCCGAGCCAAGGCAAAGGTATTGACCAGGTTCCCTGCGCTGCTTCCCCCGGCTGGGTCCTGGGGTGAGGGGCGCGGAGAGAAAGGGCCAGCAGCCCTCTGCGAGCTGTCAAGCGCAGAGGACTGAAATGCTCGAGCCGCTTGGGTGCTTTTTGGGGGCGAGGCAATGGCTCTGGCTGCGTGGGCTGTGAGCGGGAGCAGGGGCAGAGAAGGGCGAGGCTTGTGGCCCCCCCCCCCCCCCCCCCGTCAGGCGGCGGCGGCTGCGGGCGGCCCAAGGCGGGCCGGGGTGCGAGTCCTTTGTCCCCGCGGGGAGCGCTCGGGGCGCGGGGCTCGGTGTGGTGCTGCCGCCTGGCGTCCAAAAGCGGGTACTGCAGCTCGGGTGGCGCCCGGGGGCGGTGGGGCGTTTTGGCCGTGCCTCGGTGCTGCCGCCTGGCGTCCAAAAGCGGGTACTGCAGGCCGGGAGCCGCGCAGGGGCGGTGGCGTGCACGTGATCCCCGGTGCCGGTGGCCGGTACCGGGCATGCGACAGCGCGGCGCCCGCGGGGCGATGCCGCCGCAGCCGTTGCTGCCTCCCGGTAAGGAAGCGCCGCTCTCGCCGCCCGGGAGGTGCTGGCTGCTGCTGGCACGGCCGCCTCGGCCTCCGCTGCAGCCCCGCCCCGGCCCACGCCCCCGTCCTGGTGTGGAGCGGCCCCGCCCCTAGGGACGGGCCCCGCCCCTGGAGCTCCCCGGCAGGGGAAGGGCACCACCCCTAGCGACAGGCCCCGCCCCTGGAGACCACCCCGTGCGGTGTGTCAGGGCGGAGCTTAGCCGCGGGGGGCGGAGCCTTGCGGTGGTAAGGCGGAGCTTTGCCATGTGAGGGCGGAGCTTCACCGGCGCATGCGCGGTGCGTAGGGGGCGGAGCCTTGCCGCGGGGGGGGGCGGAGCTTTGCCCTGAAGGGCGGAGCTTTGGCCGAGCATGCGCGCTGTGTCAGGGGCGGGGCTTAGCCGCGGGGGGCGGAGCCTTGCGGTGGTAAGGCGGAGCTTTGCCGCGTGAGGGCGGAGCCTCACCGGCGCATGCGCAGTGCATGGGGGGCGGAGCTTTGCAGTGGGAGGGCGGAGCTTTGCCCTGAAGGGCGGAGCTTTGGCCGAGCATGCGCGCTGTGTCGGGGGCGGAGCTTAGCCGCGTGGGGCGGAGCCTTGCGGTGGTAAGGCGGAGCTTTGCCGCGTGGGGGCGGAGCCTCACCGGCGCATGCGCAGTGCAGGGGGGTGGAGCTTTGCAGTGGGAGGGCGGAGCTTTGCCCTGAAGGGCGGAGCTTTGGCCGAGCATGCGCGCTGTGTCAGGGGCGGGGCTTAGCCGCGGGGGGCGGAGCCTTGCGGTGGTAAGGCGGAGCTTTGCCGCGTGGGGGCGGAGCCTCACCAGCGCATGCGCAGTGCGGGGGGGCGGAGCTTTGCAGTGGGAGGGCGGAGCTTTGTCCTGAAGGGAGGAGCTTTGGCCGAGCATGCGTGCTGTGTCAGGGGCGGAGCTTAGCCGCGGGGGGCGGAGCGCTGCCGTGTGAGGGCGGAGCTCCACGGGCGCATGCGCGCTGTGTCGGGGCGGAGCTTTGCGGCGTGGGGCGGAGCCTTGCCGCGGGGAGGGCGGAGCTTCGCTGGCGCATGCGTGCTGTGTCGGGGGCGGAGCTAAGCCGCGGGGGGCGGAGCGTTGCGGTGGTAAGGCGGAGCTTTGCCGTGTGAGGGCGGAGCTCCACGGGCGCATGCGCGCTGTGTCAGGGCGGAGCTTTGCCGCGTGGGGCGGAGCCTTGCCGCGGAGAGGGCGGAGCTTCGCTGGCGCATGCGTGGTGTGTGCAGGGCGGAGCTTTGCTGCAGAGGGCGGGGTTTGCCGCGGGGAGGGCGGAGCTTCGCCAGCGCATGCGCGGTGCGTCGGGGGCGGGAATCGCGCGGTGGGCGGAGGTTCCCCGCGCGGAGGGGCCGGGGTGAGCCCGGGGCGGAGGGGAGCGGAGCGGTCGTTGGGCTGCGGCTGCAGGCAGCGAGGAGGTGAGCGGGGAAAGCCCCGAGGAGGGCGGCGGGAGGCACGGAGCGGGGAGGGTGCGGTGCCGTGTGGGAGCCGGGCGGGCGGAGCTTCCTGGAGCCGGTCCGGGGGGGGCGCCGCGCCGCGCCGCTCCGGGGCGGGGGGGCGCCGAGCCGCTGAGCTCCGGGGCCGGGCGGCGGGGGGGGCGCCGCGCCGAGCCGCTGAGCTCCGGGGCCGGGCGGCGGGGGGGGCGCCGCGCCGAGCCGCTGAGCTCCGGGGCCGGGCGGCGGGGGGGGCGCCGCGCCGAGCCGCTCCGCTCCGGGGCCGGGCGGCGGGGGGGCGCCGCGCCGAGCCGCTGAGCTCCGGGGCCGCGCGGCGGGGGGGGCGCCGCGCCGAGCCGCTGAGCTCCGGGGCCGCGCGGCGGGGGGGGCGCCGCGCCGAGCCGCTCCGCTCCGGGGCCGCGCGGCGGGGGGGGCGCCGCGCCGAGCCGCTCCGCTCCGGGGCCGCGCGGCGGGGGGGGCGCCGCGCCGAGCCGCTCCGCTCCGGGGACGGGCGGTGGGGGGGCGCCGGGTCGGTGCCGGTGGGGGGGCGCCGGCCGGAGCCGGTGGCGGGGGCTGCCCGGAGCCGCGCTGGGGGCTCGGCGGGGCTTCCACGTGCGGCGGTGGCGTGGGGAACGGTGTCCCCGCAGGGTCCAAAAGCAGGGAGGGCTGCGTCTCGCGGCATTTTGGAGCCCGGGGCTTTTGGTCGGCCACGTTGGTTCCCCGGGCCGTGCCGGCAGGTGTAGTTTCTATGGTCGTGGCTGCCGGGCAAACCGCTTCTCTTTTTGCCTCCTCCTTTCCAGTGTCACCTTCTGCGTCCCGTGCAGAAAATCCTGCGTGCTTGATTCCGCTCGCTGCTCAGGTAATGGCGCGTCTGGGGCTGCGGGAGCGGGGAGAAACACTTGCCGGTTCAAGGACGCCACGGGTGCGCCACATCAAAGCCAGAGGAAAGGCAAATCTGCTGCCCGTGCAGAAAAGCCGAGGACAAACTGCAGGTAAGAGAGCGCACCTCGTTCCTGCAGTGCTCCCTTGGGAGTTACGGATGTTTGCCTTCCAGGCAAAAGAACAGACTTTGCCTTAGGAGAAATGAAGAGCTGCCTGTTCCCTTCTTTAGGCTCCGGTGTTTCACTTCTGGTTGGTCGTGCTAATTGGATGGGCGAGCTGGAAATAGCCTTTTGTTTTGATACGCAGAAGTCAATTGTTAGTAATACGCGGTGTCAGTAGAGTTCATTTTTGAGCACCTAGGTGCCAGTGGAAACGTAAGGAATGAAGCTCGATGGGAACTGATACTTAAATTTAGTTTTCCGTGATTTTTCTCTGCCGTTCGGGCGTGGATGGCACGGTGTCCTGTGGCTCGGTCCACGTTCTGTTCCGTGGAGCCTTCGGTCTAGGACTTTGAAGTAAGGAAGTTTGTCCTTCCAGAAAAGGGCTAGTCGCTCCTAGGATTGAGGTGTGGACTTGCAGAGTCTCTTAGGCACGTGCTCGGAATTGGAGGCGAATTTCACTTGATGTTGCTGCTGTTTGTCTTCACTTTCCTTCCTTCCCCCACGGCTCCATCAGGAGCGGGAGCTCTGAATCATCATTTTGTTTTCAGTCTCAAACACGTTTTTTTACCCAAGGAGGTGCTGCGTTTAGAAGTTAATGAGTTTTGTCACAAACGCGTCGGTCGATGCGATTGCGTTGCGATTGTTAAAACCCGCAAAATAACACCAGTCTTACGGATCTGGCCTATTTCTTCCGAACACGGATTCGTCACGTGCAAATCGGGATACGGGTCGTCTGCGCTTCGTGCTGAGACAGGGATGAGCTCCCAAAGGCAAAAAATACAAGGTCGTGGGGGTTGTTTTTGTTTGTATTTGGGGGCGGGGGGGGGTGGATTTAAAAGAAAAAAAAGAGCGCAGTGTTGACTGGTGGCAGCCTGCAGAGCTCTTTTGCTGCCCGACCTCTCCTTTTCCTCTCTTGAACTCCTCTTTCGTGGCTGTAATTGTCGTTTGGAGAAGTTCAGAAGAGCGGTTCAGTGACTTGCCTGGGTCCGTGTGCCAGTAATACCGGGAAGGGAAGCGCTTGAACCGGTAGCAAATCAAGTTGGCTACAAGCAGAGGTTCTGAAGGAAGAACAACGATAACGGGAAGCAAATAGCAAGTTCCCAAAAAATGGGCGCGCGTCAAACGCATCCGAGTTTTACGGCCAAATGTTGTTTGGCAATATGTTCCAAACGGCTATTTTTTCCTTCCCTCGGTTGTAGTCTTTGCAAAACTTCACAAAACCAGGAAGCTTGGGACTCCTACCCAGCTTTATGCTACGGGTTTTTTTTTTTTCCTCTCTCAGCAGAGTGTCAGCTGCCGCCGTTTCACCGTGGTCGCCCTTTCTTCTGCCGTGAAAGTGCAAGACGGACGGAAAGGCTCCATAGCGGTCTGCGAGTACAAGGTACGTCCGCGATGCGTGTCCGCGTTTTTCCTAAGGCGCTTGTAGTACGGACTTCAAAGTTAACGTCAAGAATGTGCCGGCTCTCCTTCCTTCTGTAGTTTTTCTAGGAACTGTTTTAACGCAGATACTAAAAGTCAAAGAAGGTCTGCGCTGGAGCGTGTTAATGCCTGTGCAAAGTCGGCTTCCCTCCGTTTATTTTGCCTTCCCGAAAGCGCAATCTTGTGTTTCTGTGCGCTTACTAGGAAAGGATATCGGGAAAACAATTTTATCCGAAAAGAGGAAAGGCAGTGTTTGCAAGAGTTCAGAAGAAACAGGCTTTGTTTTTGTCATAAAAGCTGTGTGCTTTTTCAGTCAATAAGTTTTTAAAAAGGAGGATTTCAAAATACAAACCTGTATCTGCTGTATTATATAAATTATTAGAAAATAATTTTCTGCCTTTTTCCCTTTTTTCCGTCTCCGTTTTAGTTCACCCATGCGGGTTTTTAAATCACTTCCCGATGTTCTTAATCGCCGCTTCCTTTAAACACTTTCCTGACTCCTTTTCTCCTCTTTGCTGCTGCCTTTATTCCCCTGTATTTCTGTTTTAATTCTTTCTTGTCTTTCCTTAGGGCCCTCGTTTTTTGAATCTTCCTTCTCCGTCCCTCTAGTTCGCTGTCCTGTTTTTTAATTTTCCCATTTATTTCCCTAATCCCTGTGGCTTTTTCCATGTTCTAGGTTGACTTTTCCCCTGGGGGTTTAGCTGGGTTTAATTGTTTCTTCTCTTCCCTTAGTGCCCTCGCTTTCTAAATTTTCCTTCCCCGATGGAGCTCCCTGTCGCTATTTATTAAGTTTTTTCCTTATTTCTTCAGTCGCCCTTGCTGTTCAAACGTCCTGCTTTCGGCTGGCAGAGAGTTAAGGTTCTTCCTAGTAGCTGGCACAGTGCTGCCGTTTGGATTTCGGATGAGCATCATGTTGGTAACGCGCTGACGTTTTGTTTGTCGCTAAGTAGCGCTGACACCACTCAAGGACCTTTCAGCTTCCCGTGCTCTGCCCGGTGCGCAAGAAGCTGGGAGGCGCCACAGGCAGCTCAGCTGCCCCAGACCGGCCGCAGCGCTATTCCCTACCGTGGGACGTCACGCTCGGTCTGGAAACTGGGGGGGCGTTGGCCAGGAGTCAGCGATGGCAGCTCGGGGACGTGCTTGGCATCGGTCGGCGAGTGGTGAGCCCCTGTCTAGTGAAGCGCTTGCTTTGTATACTCTTATTGGTTTATTACTGCTACTACTGCTCCTACTAGTGTTACTACTATTCTGTTGTCTTTTCCTTCAATTGTTAAACTGTTCTTACCTTAACCCCCGAGTTTTCTGACTTCGACCCTTGCAATTTTCTCCCGCGTAGCGGCTGTGTGGTGCTTGGCTGCTGGCTGGGGTTAAACCACGACAAAAGCTTCTGTCGACTTGTATTCCGTCTGCCGTTTCCATTTTTTAATTCTTCCTTGTCTCTATTAGTACCTTTGCTTTGTCCGTTTTCTTCCTACGTCTCTCTTTTAGTTCACTGTCCCTGTTTTTCATTTTTTTCTCTTTGTTGCCCTAAGTCCCGTCACTCTTGAATTTTTTTTTGCTTTTATCCCGTTCCTTGTCTTTAGTTTTCAACGAGTTCTTCTCTTTCCTTAGGGTCCTCCCTTTTAACAGCCTCGGAGGGGGCGTAGCTTCCCGCTGAGGAGCGGTTGGAGGAGGCGAGGTGGTTGTCAGCCGGGTCATCATTTAATAGTAAAGTATGAAATGGCACGTTGATTAATCATTTACCTTTTGGTTTTGTGGGAGCTGTGCTGGCTGCCTTTAGAATCAGCTGAGAATTTGAGGTGAGCTGGGTTGTAGAGGGGAGGCACCCGGGGCTGGCTATTTCACCCGAGCGCCACGGGAACTTTGTGTCTCCTGGCATCCTAGGCGCACCGAGTGACAGTCGCAGCATCTTTCTTTAGAATAGGCGTGGAGCAGGTGAGCGGAGCGGTAGGGTGCTTTTGAGGAGGAGGGTGGCGCAGAAGCGGTTGGCAGTAACCAGACCGATGCTGAATACCAGCGCTGTGTTTTAGTTTGTTAGTGGGTTGTGGGTTTGTGGGTTGGGAGTTTGGTGTTGGTTTTTTTGTTTGGTTTTGTTTGGTTTTGTTTGGTTTTGTTTGGTTTTGTTTGGTTTTGTTTGGTTTTGTTTGGTTTTGTTTGGTTTTGTTTGGTTTTGTTTGGTTTTGTTTGGTTTTGTTTGGTTTTGTTTGGTTTTGTTTGGTTTTGTTTGGTTTTGTTTGGTTTTGTTTGGTTTTGTTTGGTTTTGTTTGGTTTTGTTTGGTTTTGTTTGGTTTTGTTTGGTTTTGTTTGGTTTTGTTTGGGTGTGTGTGTGTGTGTGTGTGTTTGTGTTTGTTTTTTGTTGTGTGGTTTCTGTGGTTTCTGTGGTTTGTTTTGGTTTGTTTTGGTTTGTTTTGGTTTGTTTTGGTTTGTTTTGGTTTGTTTTGGTTTGTTTTGGTTTGTTTTGGTTTGTTTTGGTTTGTTTTGGTTTGTTTTGGTTTGTTTTGGTTTGTTTTGGTTTGTTTTGGTTTGTTTTGGTTTGTTTTGGTTTGTTTTGGTTTGTTTTGGTTTGTTTTGGTTTGTTTTGGTTTGTTTTGGTTTGTTTTGGTTTGTTTTGGTTTGTTTTGGTTTGTTTTGGTTTGTTTTGGTTTGTTTTGGTTTGTTTTGGTTTGTTTTGGTTTGTTTTGGTTTGTTTTGGTTTGTTGTGGTTTGTTGTGGTTTGTTGTGGTTTGTTGTGGTTTGTTGTGGTTTGTTGTGGTTTGTTGTGGTTTGTTGTGGTTTGTTGTGGTTTGTTGTGGTTTGTTGTGGTTTGTTGTGGTTTGTTGTGGTTTGTTGTGGTTTGTTGTGGTTTGTTGTGGTTTGTTGTGGTTTGTTGTGGTTTGTTGTGGTTTGTTGTGGTTTGTTGTGGTTTGTTGTGGTTTGTTGTGGTTTGTTGTGGTTTGTTGTGGTTTGTTGTGGTTTGTTGTGGTTTGTTGTGGTTTGTTGTGGGTTTTGTGGTTTGTTGTGGGTTTTGTGGTTTGTTGTGGGTTTTGTGGTTTGTTGTGGGTTTTGTGGTTTGTTGTGGTTTGTTGTGGTTTGTTGTGGTTTGTTGTGGGTTTTGTGGTTTGTTGTGGGTTTTGTGGTTTGTTGTGGGTTTTGTGGTTTGTTGTGGGTTTTTTTGGGTTTTTTTGGGTTTTTTTGGGTTTTTTTGGGTTTTTTTGGGTTTTTTTGGGTTTTTTTGGGTTTTTTTGGGTTTTTTTGGGTTTTTTTGGGTTTTTTTGGGTTTTTGTGGGTTTTTGTGGGTTTTGTGGGTTTTGTGGGTTTTGTGGGTTTTGTGGGTTTTTGTGGGTTTTTGTGGGTTTTTGTGGGTTTTTGTGGTTTTTTTTGTTGTGTGGTTTTTGTGGTTTTTTTTGTTGTGTGGTTTTTGTGGTTTTTTTTGTTGTGTGGTTTTTGTGGTTTTTTTTGTTGTGTGGTTTTTGTGGTTTTTTTTTGTTTTTTTGGTTTTTTTTGTTGTGTGGTTTTTGTGGGTTTTTTTTGTTTTTTTGGTTTTTTTTGTTGTGTGGTTTTTGTGGTTTTTTTGTTTTGTTTTAGATGACGAAGAGGAACTGGGTGAGTGCAGGAATGTTGTAGTTAGGTGTGTGGTGGTTTTCTTTTTTTCTTGAGGGTGGATTCAGATCCCTGGCCCTCTGAAAGCTCAGTTGCGGGATCAGGGCTGAGGAGGTAACAAGGATAGGAATTGCAGGGAGGGGTTATAAAGTTGGTGTCGGGGAGAGGCCTGTCCAGGAGCAGTCTCCTTTGGGAAGGGCAAAGGAGCGGGTTACTGTTGTTAGCGCGCTGCTGACGTTTGCTGAGCAGGGCAGTTCCATCCTGTGTCTGTGCGTTTTGCTTTTGCGTAGTCTGTCTGTCTTGTGTGTCTCGTACCATGGCTTTCTCAGGTCTCGATGTTTCCGTAGCTCTTTGTGATCATCGGGCCCCTCGGGAGGCTTACCTCGAGGGCGTCTCGAACGCATCGCCTCATCGGCATAGCGTTTCTTGAGCCCTGCTTATCTTGCCGTCGTAGCTTAAAGCACGGACGTGTCCGGGAAGCGTCGCGTTCCAGATGTTTCCGAGGGATCGTCTGTTGCGGTGGCCGGCCGGGCGGTCTCCGCAGGTCTGCTTTTGAGAGTTACGTTTCTACGGTCGTCTTCAGGGGTTTCATCCCTGGTTCCTTAATGGTCTTAGGTCTTAAATCCTGGCTTGTCATGCATCCATTTATCTTTTTTAGATGGTAGTTTTATCTCCTGGGCCACGGCAGGCACCGTAGGGGTTCCGTGCCGGAGGCGTCTTCCCTACCGGAGTCGTTCCCGCTCGTGATCTTCTCGGGTCTCGAGGTCACGTCGTTTGTGGCATCTGTGTGCAGTGTCTGTCTGTGTGTCGGGGTTGGAGCCGCTCTGCCCAGGAGCGTTGCCATATTGGAGTTGGGGGTAGCATAGCCTCACGGTGATACGTCCATTTGTACAGTATCTGTAGGCAAAGATTGTACGGGCCATCTCAAGGCAAGCAGCTGTAGACAGGTGCCGCAGTTACTTCTGTTGTGTTTTGCGGGTGCCGGAGGCTGGACCGGCGCACGTAGCGAAGCGTCTTCTTCGCCTTGCCGTAGCGGAAGGTGAAACTTGGGAATCGTACGGAGCCCAAGGTTGTTTAGAGGTGCGCGGCGAGGCAGTTGCAGGGATAGCTCTGGAACCGGGGGGCTGTGCTGCAGTGGCAGCTGGGTGGTGTAAGTGTAGTGGTTTGAGTGAGCGGTGGTTGAAGGATTGTTCGGTTCCTGAATGTGCCTAACCTTGTACGTGTGAAGTATTTTATTGCAGGTCGTATGTAATGTTGAGAGTAATTTATTTCATATATACTATAGAATAAAAAAACCCCAGCTGGGGCATTTCCGTCCCCCCCTGCTGCGTTTTTTTTCCCCCGGTCCCGGCCGCTCTGCGAGGCGATGATCATCGCCAAGGTTTGGGCAGAGGTCAGGCTCGGGCCGGGGTTTTCTCAGGCAGGGCGATTTTTTTTTTTTTTTTTTTTTTTTTGAGGCCCTCGGGAACACCGTTCCCAGGGAGCGCTGCAGAGGCAGGGCGACGGTCCGTTGTGGCGTGCTGGTGGTGGAATGGATCGGCCGAGACCGAGGCGTGGTTTGGGTGGTAGCTGAATGAGCGGTGCGTTTGGAATGTATCTAACCTTTTATGATGGTGTGGGGGTGCTTTGTTTCTTTGCAGGTTCCAGGTGGAATTGAAATTTTTCCTTTGCAGACATGTAGAAATGAAAACAAAATGACAATTATGACAATTATCCCTGGGAGTCATAATTAATTTAAATTAAAAAAGAAATTACTCCCAGGGTAGGAGCTGGTTGCTACTGCTGCACCAGCCTTACCATTTTTTAATTTTTTTTTAGTTCATTTTTTTTATAGTGTTTGTTATTTGGTTTTTTTTTCCTTTGTACTATATAAATATGTATACAAATATATACATACACCCTCCCAGGTGGGAGGAAGCAATGATTAAACTAGTAACACCACATATTCCTATAACAACTCATTCCTCCCACATGGAAGGGCAATTACCATCTTGTTATGAAACTGAATCAACTAATTATTCAAAGCAGTTACATTTCTCTGGCACCCCCTACAAAACAAAAGAAACAATAAACAACGAGAAATGCAAACACAATCATTCAAACAAAATTGTACACAGCACACAAAAGTGTAAAAAGCAAAACCCAGCGCGGCAAAAACCGAACTCGTCCAAAGCACCAAACTAGCCGACACAGTCCTCCCGGATGACAGAGAAGGTCCTCCAGAGCATAGAGATGAGCCAGAAAGTCCTCCCCGATGAGAAAGACTGTCCTTCAGACCATAGAGCTGCAAGGAGAAGTCCTCCCGGAGTATAGAGCGGCTCCGCAGACCATCGAGATGACAGCGAAAGTCGACCCAGACGATAGAGAAGGTCGTCCAGAGCATAGAGCTGAAACCAGAGGTCCCCTGGATGATCCAGAAGGTCGCCGAGCGCCTCGAGATTAAACTGGCGGTCCCAACCGGCGCATGCGCGGTGCGCCGGGGGCGGGCATGGGGCGGTGGGCGGAGGTTCCCCGCGCGGAGCAGAGCGGCGCGGTCGTTGGGCTGCGGCTGCAGGCAGCGAGGAGGTGAGCGGGGAAAGCCCCGAGGAGGACGGCGGTGCCTGCGGGGGAGCGGCCGGGCCGGCGGGAGGCACGGAGCGGGGAAGGTGCGGTGCCGTGTGGGAGCCGGCGGGCGGAGCTTCCTGGAGCCGGTCGGGGCCGGGGGCGCCGCGCCGCTCCGCTCGGGGGCCGGGCGGCGGGGAGGCGCCGCGCCGCGCCGAGCCGCTCCGGGGCCGGGCGCCGAGCCGCGCCGCTCCGGGGCCGGGCGGCGGGGAGGCGCCGAGCCGCTCCGGGGCCGGACGCCGAGCCGCGCCGCTCCGGGGCCGGGCGGCGGGGAGGCGCCGCGCCGAGCCGAGCCGCTCCGGGGCCGGGCGCCGAGCCGAGCCGCTCCGGGGCCGGGCGCCGAGCCGAGCCGCTCCGGGGCCGGGCGCCGAGCCGAGCCGCTCCGGGGCCGGGCGCCGAGCCGAGCCGCTCCGGGGCCGGGCGCCGAGCCGAGCCGCTCCGGGGCCGGGCGGCGGGGAGGCGCCGCGCCGAGCCGCGCCGCTCCGGGGCCGGGCGGCGGGGGGGGGCCGCGCCGCTCCGGGGCCGGGCGCCGAGCCGCGCCGCTCCGGGGCCGGGCGGCGGGGAGGCGCCGCGCCGAGCCGCTCCGGGGCCGGGCGCCGAGCCGCGCCGCTCCGGGGCCGGGCGGCGGGGGTCGGCGGGTCGGCGCCGGTGGTGGGAGGCCGGCCGGAGCCGGTGGCGGGGGCTGCCCGGAGCCGTGCTGGGGGCTCGGCGGGGCTTCCACGTGCGGCGGTGGCGTGGGGAACGGTGTCCCCGCAGGGTCAAAAACAGGGAGGGCTGCGTCTCGCGGCATCTTGGAGCCCGGGGCTTTTGGTCGGCCACGTTGGTTCCCCGGGCCGTGCCGGCAGGTGTAGTTTCTATGGTCGTGGCTGCCGGGCAAACCGCTTCTCTTTTTGCCTCCTCCTTTCCAGTGTCACCTTCTGCGTCCCGTGCAGAAAATCCTGCGTGCTTGATTCCGCTCGCTGCTCAGGTAATGGCGCGTCTGGGGCTGCGGGAGCGGGGAGAAACACTTGCCGGTTCAAGGACGCCACGGGTGCGCCACATCAAAGCCAGAGGAAAGGCAAATCTGCTGCCCGTGCAGAAAAGCCGAGGACAAACTGCAGGTAAGAGAGCGCACCTCGTTCCTGCAGTGCTCCCTTGGGAGTTACGGATGTTTGCCTTCCAGGCAAAAGAACAGACTTTGCCTTAGGAGAAATGAAGAGCTGCCTGTTCCCTTCTTTAGGCTCCGGTGTTTCACTTCTGGTTGGTCGTGCTAATTGGATGGGCGAGCTGGAAATAGCCTTTTGTTTTGATACGCAGAAGTCAATTGTTAGTAATACGCGGTGTCAGTAGAGTTCATTTTTGAGCACCTAGGTGCCAGTGGAAACGTAAGGAATGAAGCTCGATGGGAACTGATACTTAAATTTAGTTTTCCGTGATTTTTCTCTGCCGTTCGGGCGTGGATGGCACGGTGTCCTGTGGCTCGGTCCACGTTCTGTTCCGTGGAGCCTTCGGTCTAGGACTTTGAAGTAAGGAAGTTTGTCCTTCCAGAAAAGGGCTAGTCGCTCCTAGGATTGAGGTGTGGACTTGCAGAGTCTCTTAGGCACGTGCTCGGAATTGGAGGCGAATTTCACTTGATGTTGCTGCTGTTTGTCTTCACTTTCCTTCCTTCCCCCACGGCTCCATCAGGAGCGGGAGCTCTGAATCATCATTTTGTTTTCAGTCTCAAACACGTTTTTTTACCCAAGGAGGTGCTACGTTTAGAAGTTAATGAGTTTTGTCACAAACGCGTCGGTCGATGCGATTGCGTTGCGATTGTTAAAACCCGCAAAATAACACCAGTCTTACGGATCTGGCCTATTTCTTCCGAACACGGATTCGTCACGTGCAAATCGGGATACGGGTCGTCTGCGCTTCGTGCTGAGACAGGGATGAGCTCCCAAAGGCAAAAAATACAAGGTCGTGGGGGTTGTTTTTGTTTGTATTTGGGGGCGGGGTGGGGGTGGATTTAAAAGAAAAAAAAGAGCGCAGTGTTGACTGGTGGCAGCCTGCAGGGCTCTTTTGCTGCCCGACCTCTCCTTTTCCTCTCTTGAACTCCTCTTTCGTGGCTGTAATTGTCGTTTGGAGAAGTTCAGAAGAGCGGTTCAGTGACTTGCCTGGGTCCGTGTGCCAGTAATACCGGGAAGGGAAGCGCTTGAACCGGTAGCAAATCAAGTTGGCTACAAGCAGAGGTTCTGAAGGAAGAACAACGATAACGGGAAGCAAATAGCAAGTTCCCAAAAAATGGGCGCGCGTCAAACGCATCCGAGTTTTACGGCCAAATGTTGTTTGGCAATATGTTCCAAACGGCTATTTTTTCCTTCCCTCGGTTGTAGTCTTTGCAAAACTTCACAAAACCAGGAAGCTTGGGACTCCTACCCAGCTTTATGCTACGGGTTTTTTTTTTTTCCTCTCTCAGCAGAGTGTCAGCTGCCGCCGTTTCACCGTGGTCGCCCTTTCTTCTGCCGTGAAAGTGCAAGACGGACGGAAAGGCTCCATAGCGGTCTGCGAGTACAAGGTACGTCCGCGATGCGTGTCCGCGTTTTTCCTAAGGCGCTTGTAGTACGGACTTCAAAGTTAACGTCAAGAATGTGCCGGCTCTCCTTCCTTCTGTAGTTTTTCTAGGAACTGTTTTAACGCAGATACTAAAAGTCAAAGAAGGTCTGCGCTGGAGCGTGTTAACGCCTGTGCAAAGTCGGCTTCCCTCCGTTTATTTTGCCTTCCCGAAAGCGCAATCTTGTGTTTCTGTGCGCTTACTAGGAAAGGATATCGGGAAAACAATTTTATCCGAAAAGAGGAAAGGCAGTGTTTGCAAGAGTTCAGAAGAAACAGGCTTTGTTTTTGTCATAAAAGCTGTGTGCTTTTTCAGTCAATAAGTTTTTAAAAAGGAGGATTTCAAAATACAAACCTGTATCTGCTGTATTATATAAATTATTAGAAAATAATTTTCTGCCTTTTTCCCTTTTTTCCGTCTCCGTTTTAGTTCACCCATGCGGGTTTTTAAATCACTTCCCGATGTTCTTAATCGCCGCTTCCTTTAAACACTTTCCTGACTCCTTTTCTCCTCTTTGCTGCTGCCTTTATTCCCCTGTATTTCTGTTTTAATTCTTTCTTGTCTTTCCTTAGGGCCCTCGTTTTTTGAATCTTCCTTCTCCGTCCCTCTAGTTCGCTGTCCTGTTTTTTAATTTTCCCATTTATTTCCCTAATCCCTGTGGCTTTTTCCATGTTCTAGGTTGACTTTTCCCCTGGGGGTTTAGCTGGGTTTAATTGTTTCTTCTCTTCCCTTAGTGCCCTCGCTTTCTAAATTTTCCTTCCCCGATGGAGCTCCCTGTCGCTATTTATTAAGTTTTTTCCTTATTTCTTCAGTCGCCCTTGCTGTTCAAACGTCCTGCTTTCGGCTGGCAGAGAGTTAAGGTTCTTCCTAGTAGCTGGCACAGTGCTGCCGTTTGGATTTCGGATGAGCATCATGTTGGTAACGCGCTGACGTTTTGTTTGTCGCTAAGTAGCGCTGACACCACTCAAGGACCTTTCAGCTTCCCGTGCTCTGCCCGGTGCGCAAGAAGCTGGGAGGCGCCACAGGCAGCTCAGCTGCCCCAGACCGGCCGCAGCGCTATTCCCTACCGTGGGACGTCACGCTCGGTCTGGAAACTGGGGGGGCGTTGGCCAGGAGTCAGCGATGGCAGCTCGGGGACGTGCTTGGCATCGGTCGGCGAGTGGTGAGCCCCTGTCTAGTGAAGCGCTTGCTTTGTATACTCTTATTGGTTTATTACTGCTACTACTGCTCCTACTAGTGTTACTACTATTCTGTTGTCTTTTCCTTCAATTGTTAAACTGTTCTTACCTTAACCCCCGAGTTTTCTGACTTCGACCCTTGCAATTTTCTCCCGCGTAGCGGCTGTGTGGTGCTTGGCTGCTGGCTGGGGTTAAACCACGACAAAAGCTTCTGTCGACTTGTATTCCGTCTGCCGTTTCCATTTTTTAATTCTTCCTTGTCTCTATTAGTACCTTTGCTTTGTCCGTTTTCTTCCTACGTCTCTCTTTTAGTTCACTGTCCCTGTTTTTCATTTTTTTCTCTTTGTTGCCCTAAGTCCCGTCACTCTTGAATTTTTTTTTGCTTTTATCCCGTTCCTTGTCTTTAGTTTTCAACGAGTTCTTCTCTTTCCTTAGGGTCCTCCCTTTTAACAGCCTCGGAGGGGGCGTAGCTTCCCGCTGAGGAGCGGTTGGAGGAGGCGAGGTGGTTGTCAGCCGGGTCATCATTTAATAGTAAAGTATGAAATGGCACGTTGATTAATCATTTACCTTTTGGTTTTGTGGGAGCTGTGCTGGCTGCCTTTAGAATCGGCTGAGAATTTGAGGTGAGCTGGGTTGTAGAGGGGAGGCACCCGGGGCTGGCTATTTCACCCGAGCGCCACGGGCACTTTGTGTCTCCTGGCATCCTAGGCGCACCGAGTGACAGTCGCAGCATCTTTCTTTAGAATAGGCGTGGAGCAGGTGAGCGGAGCGGTAGGGTGCTTTTGAGGAGGAGGGTGGCGCAGAAGCGGTTGGCAGTAACCAGACCGATGCTGAATACCAGCGCTGTGTTTTAGTTTGTTAGTGGGTTGTGGGTTTGTGGGTTGGGAGTTTGGTGTTGGTTTTTTGTGTTTGTTTTGTGTTTGTTTTGTGTTTGTTTTGTGTTTGTTTTGTGTTTGTTTTGTGTTTGTTTTGTGTTTGTGGGTGTTTGTGTGGTGTTTGTGTGGTGTTTGTGTGGTGTTTGTGTGGTGTTTGTGTGGTGTTTGTGTGGTGTTTGTGTGGTGTTTGTGTGGTGTTTGTGTGTGTTTGTGTGTGTTTGTGTGTGTTTGTGTGTGTTTGTGTGTGTTTGTGTGTGTTTGTGTGTGTTTGTGTGTGTTTGTGTGTGTTTGTGTGTGTTTGTGTGTGTTTGTGTGTGTTTGTGTGTGTTTGTTTTTTGTTGTGTGGTTTCTGTGGTTTCTGTGGTTTCTGTGGTTTCTGTGGTTTCTGTGGTTTCTGTGGTTTGTTTTGGTTTGTTTTGGTTTGTTTTGGTTTGTTTTGGTTTGTTTTGGTTTGTTTTGGTTTGTTTTGGTTTGTTTTGGTTTGTTTTGGTTTTTGTGGTTTGTTTTGGTTTTTGTGGTTTGTTTTGGTTTGTTTTGGTTTTTGTGGTTTGTTTTGGTTTTTGTGGTTTGTTTTGGTTTTTGTGGTTTGTTTTGGTTTTTGTGGTTTGTTTTGGTTTTTGTGGTTTTTGTGGTTTGTTTTGGTTTTTGTGGTTTGTTTTGGTTTTTGTGGTTTTTGTGGTTTGTTTTGGTTTTTGTGGTTTGTTTTGGTTTTTGTGGTTTGTTTTGGTTTTTGTGGTTTGTTTTGGTTTTTTTGGTTTGTTTTGGTTTTTGTGGTTTTTTTGGTTTGTTTTGGTTTTTGTGGTTTTTTTGGTTTGTTTTGGTTTTTGTGGTTTTTTTGGTTTGTTTTGGTTTTTGTGGTTTTTTTGGTTTGTTTTGGTTTTTGTGGTTTTTTTTGGTTTTTGTGGTTTTTGTGGTTTTTTTTGGTTTTTGTGGTTTTTGTGGTTTTTTTTGGTTTTTGTGGTTTTTTGTGGGTTTTTTTGGTTTTTGTGGTTTTTGTGGTTTTTTTTGTTGTGTGGTTTTTGTGGTTTTTTTTGTTGTGTGGTTTTTGTGGTTTTTTTTTGTTTTTTTGGTTTTTTTTGTTGTGTGGTTTTTGTGGGTTTTTTTTGTTTTTTTGGTTTTTTTTGTTGTGTGGTTTTTGTGGTTTTTTTGTTTTGTTTTAGATGACGAAGAGGAACTGGGTGAGTGCAGGAATGTTGTAGTTAGGTGTGTGGTGGTTTTCTTTTTTTCTTGAGGGTGGATTCAGATCCCTGGCCCTCTGAAAGCTCAGTTGCGGGATCAGGGCTGAGGAGGTAACAAGGATAGGAATTGCAGGGAGGGGTTATAAAGTTGGTGTCGGGGAGAGGCCTGTCCAGGAGCAGTCTCCTTTGGGAAGGGCAAAGGAGCGGGTTACTGTTGTTAGCGCGCTGCTGACGTTTGCTGAGCAGGGCAGTTCCATCCTGTGTCTGTGCGTTTTGCTTTTGCGTAGTCTGTCTGTCTTGTGTGTCTCGTACCATGGCTTTCTCAGGTCTCGATGTTTCCGTAGCTCTTTGTGATCATCGGGCCCCTCGGGAGGCTTACCTCGAGGGCGTCTCGAACGCATCGCCTCATCGGCATAGCGTTTCTTGAGCCCTGCTTATCTTGCCGTCGTAGCTTAAAGCACGGACGTGTCCGGGAAGCGTCGCGTTCCAGATGTTTCCGAGGGATCGTCTGTTGCGGTGGCCGGCCGGGCGGTCTCCGCAGGTCTGCTTTTGAGAGTTACGTTTCTACGGTCGTCTTCAGGGGTTTCATCCCTGGTTCCTTAATGGTCTTAGGTCTTAAATCCTGGCTTGTCATGCATCCATTTATCTTTTTTAGATGGTAGTTTTATCTCCTGGGCCACGGCAGGCACCGTAGGGGTTCCGTGCCGGAGGCGTCTTCCCTACCGGAGTCGTTCCCGCTCGTGATCTTCTCGGGTCTCGAGGTCACGTCGTTTGTGGCATCTGTGTGCAGTGTCTGTCTGTGTGTCGGGGTTGGAGCCGCTCTGCCCAGGAGCGTTGCCATATTGGAGTTGGGGGTAGCATAGCCTCACGGTGATACGTCCATTTGTACAGTATCTGTAGGCAAAGATTGTACGGGCCATCTCAAGGCAAGCAGCTGTAGACAGGTGCCGCAGTTACTTCTGTTGTGTTTTGCGGGTGCCGGAGGCTGGACCGGCGCACGTAGCGAAGCGTCTTCTTCGCCTTGCCGTAGCGGAAGGTGAAACTTGGGAATCGTACGGAGCCCAAGGTTGTTTAGAGGTGCGCGGCGAGGCAGTTGCAGGGATAGCTCTGGAACCGGGGGGCTGTGCTGCAGTGGCAGCTGGGTGGTGTAAGTGTAGTGGTTTGAGTGAGCGGTGGTTGAAGGATTGTTCGGTTCCTGAATGTGCCTAACCTTGTACGTGTGAAGTATTTTATTGCAGGTCGTATGTAATGTTGAGAGTAATTTATTTCATATATACTATAGAATAAAAAAACCCCAGCTGGGGCATTTCCGTCCCCCCCTGCTGCGTTTTTTTTCCCCCGGTCCCGGCCGCTCTGCGAGGCGATGATCATCGCCAAGGTTTGGGCAGAGGTCAGGCTCGGGCCGGGGTTTTCTCAGGCAGGGCGATTTTTTTTTTTTTTTTTTTTTTTTTTGAGGCCCTCGGGAACACCGTTCCCAGGGAGCGCCGCAGAGGCAGGGCGACGGTCCGTTGTGGCGTGCTGGTGGTGGAATGGATCGGCCGAGACCGAGGCGTGGTTTGGGTGGTAGCTGAATGAGCGGTGCGTTTGGAATGTATCTAACCTTTTATGATGGTGTGGGGGTGCTTTGTTTCTTTGCAGGTTCCAGGTGGAATTGAAATTTTTCCTTTGCAGACATGTAGAAATGAAAACAAAATGACAATTATGACAATTATCCCTGGGAGTCATAATTAATTTAAATTAAAAAAGAAATTACTCCCAGGGTAGGAGCTGGTTGCTACTGCTGCACCAGCCTTACCATTTTTTAATTTTTTTTTAGTTCATTTTTTTTATAGTGTTTGTTATTTGGTTTTTTTTTCCTTTGTACTATATAAATATGTATACAAATATATACATACACCCTCCCAGGTGGGAGGAAGCAATGATTAAACTAGTAACACCACATATTCCTATAACAACTCATTCCTCCCACATGGAAGGGCAATTACCATCTTGTTATGAAACTGAATCAACTAATTATTCAAAGCAGTTACATTTCTCTGGCACCCCCTACAAAACAAAAGAAACAATAAACAACGAGAAATGCAAACACAATCATTCAAACAAAATTGTACACAGCACACAAAAGTGTAAAAAGCAAAACCCAGCGCGGCAAAAACCGAACTCGTCCAAAGCACCAAACTAGCCGACACAGTCCTCCCGGATGACAGAGAAGGTCCTCCAGAGCATAGAGATGAGCCAGAAAGTCCTCCCCGATGAGAAAGACTGTCCTTCAGACCATAGAGCTGCAAGGAGAAGTCCTCCCGGAGTATAGAGCGGCTCCGCAGACCATCGAGATGACAGCGAAAGTCGACCCAGACGATAGAGAAGGTCGTCCAGAGCATAGAGCTGAAACCAGAGGTCCCCTGGATGATCCAGAAGGTCGCCGAGCGCCTCGAGATTAAACTGGCGGTCCCAACCGGCGCATGCGCGGTGCGCCGGGGGCGGGCATGGGGCGGTGGGCGGAGGTTCCCCGCGCGGAGCAGAGCGGCGCGGTCGTTGGGCTGCGGCTGCAGGCAGCGAGGAGGTGAGCGGGGAAAGCCCCGAGGAGGACGGCGGTGCCTGCGGGGGAGCGGCCGGGCCGGCGGGAGGCACGGAGCGGGGAAGGTGCGGTGCCGTGTGGGAGCCGGCGGGCGGAGCTTCCTGGAGCCGGTCGGGGCCGGGGGCGCCGCGCCGCTCCGCTCGGGGGCCGGGCGGCGGGGGGGCGCCGAGCCGCGCCGCTCCGGGGCCGGGCGGCGGGGAGGCGCCGAGCCGCGCCGCTCCGGGGCCGGGCGGCGGGGAGGCGCCGCGCCGAGCCGCTCCGGGGCCGGACGCCGAGCCGCGCCGCTCCGGGGCCGGGCGGCGGGGAGGCGCCGAGCCGCTCCGGGGCCGGACGCCGAGCCGCGCCGCTCCGGGGCCGGGCGGCGGGGAGGCGCCGCGCCGAGCCGAGCCGCTCCGGGGCCGGGCGCCGAGCCGAGCCGCTCCGGGGCCGGGCGCCGAGCCGAGCCGCTCCGGGGCCGGGCGCCGAGCCGAGCCGCTCCGGGGCCGGGCGCCGAGCCGAGCCGCTCCGGGGCCGGGCGCCGAGCCGAGCCGCTCCGGGGCCGGGCGCCGAGCCGAGCCGCTCCGGGGCCGGGCGCCGAGCCGAGCCGCTCCGGGGCCGGGCGCCGAGCCGAGCCGCTCCGGGGCCGGGCGCCGAGCCGAGCCGCTCCGGGGCCGGGCGCCGAGCCGAGCCGCTCCGGGGCCGGGCGCCGAGCCGAGCCGCTCCGGGGCCGGGCGGCGGGGAGGCGCCGCGCCGCGCCGCTCCGGGGCCGGGCGCCGAGCCGCGCCGCTCCGGGGCCGGGCGGCGGGGAGGCGCCGCGCCGCGCCGCTCCGGGGCCGGGCGCCGAGCCGCGCCGCTCCGGGGCCGGGCGGCGGGGAGGCGCCGAGCCGAGCCGCTCCGGGGCCGGGCGCCGAGCCGCGCCGCTCCGGGGCCGGGCGGCGGGGGGGGGCCGCGCCGCTCCGGGGCCGGGCGCCGAGCCGCGCCGCTCCGGGGCCGGGCGGCGGGGAGGCGCCGCGCCGAGCCGCTCCGGGGCCGGGCGCCGAGCCGCGCCGCTCCGGGGCCGGGCGGCGGGGGTCGGCGGGTCGGCGCCGGTGGTGGGAGGCCGGCCGGAGCCGGTGGCGGGGGCTGCCCGGAGCCGTGCTGGGGGCTCGGCGGGGCTTCCACGTGCGGCGGTGGCGTGGGGAACGGTGTCCCCGCAGGGTCAAAAGCAGGGAGGGCTGCGTCTCGCGGCATCTTGGAGCCCGGGGCTTTTGGTCGGCCACGTTGGTTCCCCGGGCCGTGCCGGCAGGTGTAGTTTCTATGGTCGTGGCTGCCGGGCAAACCGCTTCTCTTTTTGCCTCCTCCTTTCCAGTGTCACCTTCTGCGTCCCGTGCAGAAAATCCTGCGTGCTTGATTCCGCTCGCTGCTCAGGTAATGGCGCGTCTGGGGCTGCGGGAGCGGGGAGAAACACTTGCCGGTTCAAGGACGCCACGGGTGCGCCACATCAAAGCCAGAGGAAAGGCAAATCTGCTGCCCGTGCAGAAAAGCCGAGGACAAACTGCAGGTAAGAGAGCGCACCTCGTTCCTGCAGTGCTCCCTTGGGAGTTACGGATGTTTGCCTTCCAGGCAAAAGAACAGACTTTGCCTTAGGAGAAATGAAGAGCTGCCTGTTCCCTTCTTTAGGCTCCGGTGTTTCACTTCTGGTTGGTCGTGCTAATTGGATGGGCGAGCTGGAAATAGCCTTTTGTTTTGATACGCAGAAGTCAATTGTTAGTAATACGCGGTGTCAGTAGAGTTCATTTTTGAGCACCTAGGTGCCAGTGGAAACGTAAGGAATGAAGCTCGATGGGAACTGATACTTAAATTTAGTTTTCCGTGATTTTTCTTTGCCGTTCGGGCGTGGATGGCACGGTGTCCTGTGGCTCGGTCCACGTTCTGTTCCGTGGAGCCTTCGGTCTAGGACTTTGAAGTAAGGAAGTTTGTCCTTCCAGAAAAGGGCTAGTCGCTCCTAGGATTGAGGTGTGGACTTGCAGAGTCTCTTAGGCACGTGCTCGGAATTGGAGGCGAATTTCACTTGATGTTGCTGCTGTTTGTCTTCACTTTCCTTCCTTCCCCCACGGCTCCATCAGGAGCGGGAGCTCTGAATCATCATTTTGTTTTCAGTCTCAAACACGTTTTTTTACCCAAGGAGGTGCTACGTTTAGAAGTTAATGAGTTTTGTCACAAACGCGTCGGTCGATGCGATTGCGTTGCGATTGTTAAAACCCGCAAAATAACACCAGTCTTACGGATCTGGCCTATTTCTTCCGAACACGGATTCGTCACGTGCAAATCGGGATACGGGTCGTCTGCGCTTCGTGCTGAGACAGGGATGAGCTCCCAAAGGCAAAAAATACAAGGTCGTGGGGGTTGTTTTTGTTTGTATTTGGGGGCGGGGTGGGGGTGGATTTAAAAGAAAAAAAAGAGCGCAGTGTTGACTGGTGGCAGCCTGCAGGGCTCTTTTGCTGCCCGACCTCTCCTTTTCCTCTCTTGAACTCCTCTTTCGTGGCTGTAATTGTCGTTTGGAGAAGTTCAGAAGAGCGGTTCAGTGACTTGCCTGGGTCCGTGTGCCAGTAATACCGGGAAGGGAAGCGCTTGAACCGGTAGCAAATCAAGTTGGCTACAAGCAGAGGTTCTGAAGGAAGAACAACGATAACGGGAAGCAAATAGCAAGTTCCCAAAAAATGGGCGCGCGTCAAACGCATCCGAGTTTTACGGCCAAATGTTGTTTGGCAATATGTTCCAAACGGCTATTTTTTCCTTCCCTCGGTTGTAGTCTTTGCAAAACTTCACAAAACCAGGAAGCTTGGGACTCCTACCCAGCTTTATGCTACGGGTTTTTTTTTTTTCCTCTCTCAGCAGAGTGTCAGCTGCCGCCGTTTCACCGTGGTCGCCCTTTCTTCTGCCGTGAAAGTGCAAGACGGACGGAAAGGCTCCATAGCGGTCTGCGAGTACAAGGTACGTCCGCGATGCGTGTCCGCGTTTTTCCTAAGGCGCTTGTAGTACGGACTTCAAAGTTAACGTCAAGAATGTGCCGGCTCTCCTTCCTTCTGTAGTTTTTCTAGGAACTGTTTTAACGCAGATACTAAAAGTCAAAGAAGGTCTGCGCTGGAGCGTGTTAACGCCTGTGCAGAATCGGCTTCCCTCCGTTTATTTTGCCTTCCCGAAAGCGCAATCTTGTGTTTCTGTGCGCTTACTAGGAAAGGATATCGGGAAAACAATTTTATCCTAAAAGAGGAAAGACAATGTTTGTGAGAGTTCAGGCGTTCGGAAGAAACAGGCTTTGTTTTTGTCATAAAAGCTGTGTGCTTTTTCAGTCAATAAGTTTTTAAAATATCTTACAGTAGGTCTCGAAAAGCTTACTGCGATACTAGCGTCCGTACTAAAAGCGATCAAGGTCCAAGGAGAGACGTGGGCAAAAGAGGAGGAATCGGCGTCGCTTTCCCGAGAAGCATTGCCAGCCTTGTAAGTAGCGACAGCGAGTCCTGACGTGGTTTCGGTGAGTTACTGCTTCGGCAGCATCCTTTTTTCTTAACCTACAGCGTGTGATTTCTTACTTCAGCTGGAAAGAGATTTTCCAGAATGGAAATCTTTCTCATTCAAAGAAGTTGTGTTTTATGAGCTCCCCATCAGAGTGGGGATCTTCAGAGATGATGCGCTTGGCAGTGGAAGTCAGCAGCAGCAAGACTTTCCACTCTCTTAAAAAAAAAAAAAAAAAAAAAAGTCCGTTTGCTTCCAAAGACCCGAGCACAGCACGTCTTCCAGAAGTTGATGGCATCGCTGGTTCTCAGTTGCAACAGCCGAGATGTCATCAACACGCGTTCCTCTGCGTGCTTCGGCGCAGCCAAAAGCGTTAGCAAATCTGCCGGTCCTTTTTGGTAGCCTTACGCGTTGCAGCCCCGGGGATTGGATTCTGCCCCCAAAGTAAAACCGTATGGGGGATCTCTTCTGTCACGGATTTTTCTCTCCTAGATGTAACTTTAGGAAAAAAAAGTTAAAATTGGATCTACAAACTGCCTTGCGTTGTTTCAGCTGTAACTGCCAACTAGCTGTGGCGTACAATTGCTTAGGTGTGTTTAAGCAGTTAGGTATTTGTTCTGAACGTTGACCAGGAGAGGCAACTGAACGTTACGGGGTGTTTTCCCCCCCGCTCTTTTGACGGAGTGCTCTGAAGTACTTTCTGTCTGGCTTTCAAGGGTGCGTTTCCCTGGCAGTTCAGCAGCATCTCTCTTGGGCGGCGCGGCTGGCCAGATGTCGCTCCTAATGACGTAAGGCGCAAAAAACCCCTGGTCAAATGATGACTGCGTATCTTGGAGACAGATAATCTACTGGTATCGATTCACAGCTGTGCAAGTTAAATTAACGCCAAAGGAAAATCCAGTCCTTCTCCAGCAGAAGTATTTTTATTGGATGTTTATAAACACACGCACAGCTTTTTTAGTATGAAGCGAATTGCTGCGATTTGTCCTTTGCTTTTCCTTTTCCCCTCGAAAGCGTTACGCTTCGCTTCCAGCTTTGTCGACCGAGCCAGCAAGATGTGCAGCAGCAGCTGCGAGGGCCGTAGCTGTTGCGGCGGACCTGTAAGCGTAGATTCTGATTGCGGTACGCCCTCGTCCTGCAGCCTCGCAGGGTCGTCTCCCTGCAGCCGTGCCGTAAGGAAGGGGTGAGACGTTTTCCAACGCCGGCAAGAGCGTGTGCTTGTATGCGAAGAACGTGTTCGGAATCGTACCGGTTAGTCTTAATGCTGATTGGAAGCGTTCAGGTCGCTCTAGCTTTTAAAGGATGTCTTGTATTTGGAGCTGACCTGCTTACCTCGAATCCTCCTTGAGCTCAACTGCTCTCCTCTCCCTTGCTCTGACTGAATTCCTCTACTCGCTGCTGTGCTATTTTTTTCACATGCTGAAATATCGCTTGGGCTTTTTGTTTTTCAGGTGTCTTGTTGCAAGCGTCTCGTGATGCTCGCTAGGTACCCCCCGGCCCAGGTTGGCCTGCCTGTCGTGAAGCGTCCCGAGGGTAAGGGGCCGGCCCCGTGCCTGGAGGCTCCCGGCTCTGTCTCCGGCGGGTGCCCCGCGGGTGCGGCAGCGAGGGCTGCGTGGTGGGGCGAGTCCCGGGCCAAGAGGGAGCGGGGAGGTTCGTTGCCCCGGGGAGCCCGTCCCAGCGCGGGAACGGAGGGGGAGCACGGCAGAGCAGAGCCTGAGCGAGAGGTGCGGCACCGTCCCCCGGCAGGCTCCCCCCGCGGCGTGGGGCAGCCGCCGGCTTGCGGGCCGGGGGCCGGGGGGGGGCTGCAGCCGTTTGGGGGGGCTGCCCCCATTTTATTTTTCTGGCGGAGCTCCCCTTTTTGGGGGGGCGCCTACATATGTAAATGGCATTATTAAAGTAGCTGTTTTCCTTGTTCTGTGCCTTTTTGGGGGGGGTGATTAAAAAGTGTGGAGGGGCCTGGGGGGTGATGATGTCATTTGGGGCCCCCCAACGTCACGGGGGGCGGGGGCGTGATGATGAAACAGAGGAGCAGGTGAGTGGGGGATGAAGGTGTCACGGGGAGGTTTCCCCCCAGAGAAGGGGGGTCACAGTCCCAAAATGCCTGAAAACTCGTGTGTGTGTGTGATTAACCATGTGAAGAACTGGAAATACGGGTGCGAGGCATTGCAGTAGAGAAAAATCTCTCGCCTTTATATATATATATTGAAAAATAATATTCGTTTTTATGTGTGTGTATATATATATATGTAAAAGGATTTCAAAATACAAACCTGTACCTGCTATGTTATAGAAATTATTAAAAAATCTCAATGGAGATAGATAGGGTTTTAAAATAAAAAAGAACTTGTCTCTATGTTAAGAAATAAAGGAGTTTAAAATGCAAAAAGAGATGATGTAGGTGAAGGAATTTAAACCAGAAGTCAGTCTGGATAGGTAGAGGTACCTACGCTTACCCTGTGTCACCGAGTAAGCCTAAGTAGGTATCCCGTGTAATCGAAGTAAAGGTTCTATGGAAGTGTAAACAGATAACTAAGTCTAAAGAGGTAGGATTGTAAGTAGATACCGAAGTCTAAAGAGAGAAGTCGAAGATATCAAAGTGTCAAAATATGCAAGTCCAAGAGCAAAATATCCAATATCCAAGAGCAACACAGTTTGGGGCTCCCAGGAAAGCTGAATCCGCCTGGATTTGTGCAGCTGGAAAGCAAGCACAAACACACCACACCGCACACGCACACACTCACACCCCCCACGCCCCCCCGCATTTTAACGCAGAAAACCAAAAATGACCCATTGTTATGATGTGGAAAAGCGCCGGAAAACCCCAGAACTGAATATTTTGGAAAAGCAGAAACCCCCAAGTTTTGTATGATGTAAAAGAAAAAACAAAAAACAACAACAAACAAAAAAACCCCAAACGAAAAACCGGCGCCAATTTGGGCCAAATCTGGGGTGAACCGCGGGCGGTTTGAGGGGCATTGCTGGGGATTATCTGGCGTGGATTCCTTCTCCGGAGCGGAATATCCGTTGCGGGTTATCCCAGCTGAGTTATCTGCTGTGGATTATGCCGGGTGGACTCCCTGGTGTAGGTCATCCCCACCCGTGTCCCCCCGTGCACCTTTGTACCCACACATAGCCGCCGTCCGTCCGTGTCCGTCTCCTCCCCCCTGTCCTCCTCTGCGTGTCTCTCCGCCCTCCCGAGTGCTCTCCACCCGAACGTCCCCCCACACAAGGTTTTTCCCCCCGTGCAGGTTTTTTTTTTTTTTTTTTCCCTGGGCTGTGCCCCCCGCGTCCCCTGCCCTCCAGTCTCGCGCCCCCGCTCCCCTGCTCCACCCCTCCCCTAACCCCTTTGCTTCTGGACCCCCAGCTCCGCACGGGCCACGGGCAGCCTGGGGAGCTTCACCCCGAGCCGTTCCTTTCCCCCCTGGGCAGCAGCGGTTCTGCCGCTGCTACAGGCAGGCGCTTTCTGGACGGGCGAGGGGCTGGGACGACCGGAGGCTGCCGCACGCTCCGGTCCGAGCGAGACGCTGTTCCCGGGGGACCTGGCGCAGGGAAAGGCGAGGGACTCTCCGCGCTGCCGGTGGCTCTTCAGAAGGGAACCGCGCTCTGGTTTTAGCGGCAGAAGGTGTCGGTCGGGCAGCCGCGTAGCACTGTGCTGAGCGACGGGGCAGGCGTCTGGCTTGTTGGAGTCCAGGCGTGTTTCTCGCCTCGCAGTCTCGATGCCAAAACAAGCAGGGGGTTCAGGTTCCCAAAGCCTTTGGACGTGGGAGCAAGACGACAGCTAGGTCTCTAGCAGCGCGGTATTTCAGCCGTGTTGCTTGCTGCAAATGGCTTGCAGGCCAGGAGATGTTGAGAGGGGTCTGAAACAAAGAAAGGGAGCGTGGAAGTGGTTGTTTGAAGGCGGCAAATGAGGCAGCCGAAGGAAGCGAGCGGCTCAGCTGCCTTGGTGGACCAGCCCCTCCAGCCTCCCGAGTCTGGCGCGCCGCAGGCGGTCAAAGCGCAGGCGCCGCGCTCGCCGGCGGGAGCGGCAGGGAGCGCAGAGCTGCGCTGCCGTCCAGAGCGGCGAGGGAACCGGCAGGGCTCTAGGGCCATCTGGTGCGGCCAGCCGACGGGCCTCTTTGCTTTCCCTGTTTCACGTCTAATTCCTTTGCGTGCCGCAGGGCAGGGTGGTAAGTAACATCGCGCAGGTCTTATTTAAGTGGCAAGCCCTGCGCGGGAAGCCCGGGGCGGCGCAGGATGAGCGGAGGGCACCGCGGCAGAGCCCGAGGGTCACCGGCGTATCGCTCGCTCGCAGATCGCGCGCTTGCCGGCGGTCTGCTCGCGTGCACCGCTTCCTGATAATCGTAGCTGCCCCTCTCACACAAAGCAGCTTTCAGTATCTCCTCGCGTGCCTTCAGGATGTCATCAGTGTCGCTTTTTTTTTCTTTTTTTTTAATAAAATCTCTCCAGGGTCTGTTGGCTCGCTGGTGTCACTCTCCCACCCCTGATGCCACCTGCAGATGAATCCAGCAATCCCGGGGGCTTACTCTGGGGGCAAAAAAGCCGAGCCAAGGCAAAGGTATTGACCAGGTTCCCTGCGCTGCTTCCCCCGGCTGGGTCCTGGGGTGAGGGGCGCGGAGAGAAAGGGCCAGCAGCCCTCTGCGAGCTGTCAAGCGCAGAGGACTGAAATGCTCGAGCCGCTTGGGTGCTTTTTGGGGGCGAGGCAATGGCTCTGGCTGCGTGGGCTGTGAGCGGGAGCAGGGGCAGAGAAGGGCGAGGCTTGTGGCCCCCCCCCCCCCCCCCCCGTCAGGCGGCGGCGGCTGCGGGCGGCCCAAGGCGGGCCGGGGTGCGAGTCCTTTGTCCCCGCGGGGAGCGCTCGGGGCGCGGGGCTCGGTGTGGTGCTGCCGCCTGGCGTCCAAAAGCGGGTACTGCAGCTCGGGTGGCGCCCGGGGGCGGTGGGGCGTTTTGGCCGTGCCTCGGTGCTGCCGCCTGGCGTCCAAAAGCGGGTACTGCAGGCCGGGAGCCGCGCAGGGGCGGTGGCGTGCACGTGATCCCCGGTGCCGGTGGCCGGTACCGGGCATGCGACAGCGCGGCGCCCGCGGGGCGATGCCGCCGCAGCCGTTGCTGCCTCCCGGTAAGGAAGCGCCGCTCTCGCCGCCCGGGAGGTGCTGGCTGCTGCTGGCACGGCCGCCTCGGCCTCCGCTGCAGCCCCGCCCCGGCCCACGCCCCCGTCCTGGTGTGGAGCGGCCCCGCCCCTAGGGACGGGCCCCGCCCCTGGAGCTCCCCGGCAGGGGAAGGGCACCACCCCTAGCGACAGGCCCCGCCCCTGGAGACCACCCCGTGCGGTGTGTCAGGGCGGAGCTTAGCCGCGGGGGGCGGAGCCTTGCGGTGGTAAGGCGGAGCTTTGCCATGTGAGGGCGGAGCTTCACCGGCGCATGCGCGGTGCGTAGGGGGCGGAGCCTTGCCGCGGGGGGGGGCGGAGCTTTGCCCTGAAGGGCGGAGCTTTGGCCGAGCATGCGCGCTGTGTCAGGGGCGGGGCTTAGCCGCGGGGGGCGGAGCCTTGCGGTGGTAAGGCGGAGCTTTGCCGCGTGAGGGCGGAGCCTCACCGGCGCATGCGCAGTGCATGGGGGGCGGAGCTTTGCAGTGGGAGGGCGGAGCTTTGCCCTGAAGGGCGGAGCTTTGGCCGAGCATGCGCGCTGTGTCGGGGGCGGAGCTTAGCCGCGTGGGGCGGAGCCTTGCGGTGGTAAGGCGGAGCTTTGCCGCGTGGGGGCGGAGCCTCACCGGCGCATGCGCAGTGCAGGGGGGTGGAGCTTTGCAGTGGGAGGGCGGAGCTTTGCCCTGAAGGGCGGAGCTTTGGCCGAGCATGCGCGCTGTGTCAGGGGCGGGGCTTAGCCGCGGGGGGCGGAGCCTTGCGGTGGTAAGGCGGAGCTTTGCCGCGTGGGGGCGGAGCCTCACCAGCGCATGCGCAGTGCGGGGGGGCGGAGCTTTGCAGTGGGAGGGCGGAGCTTTGTCCTGAAGGGAGGAGCTTTGGCCGAGCATGCGTGCTGTGTCAGGGGCGGAGCTTAGCCGCGGGGGGCGGAGCGCTGCCGTGTGAGGGCGGAGCTCCACGGGCGCATGCGCGCTGTGTCGGGGCGGAGCTTTGCGGCGTGGGGCGGAGCCTTGCCGCGGGGAGGGCGGAGCTTCGCTGGCGCATGCGTGCTGTGTCGGGGGCGGAGCTAAGCCGCGGGGGGCGGAGCGTTGCGGTGGTAAGGCGGAGCTTTGCCGTGTGAGGGCGGAGCTCCACGGGCGCATGCGCGCTGTGTCAGGGCGGAGCTTTGCCGCGTGGGGCGGAGCCTTGCCGCGGAGAGGGCGGAGCTTCGCTGGCGCATGCGTGGTGTGTGCAGGGCGGAGCTTTGCTGCAGAGGGCGGGGTTTGCCGCGGGGAGGGCGGAGCTTCGCCAGCGCATGCGCGGTGCGTCGGGGGCGGGAATCGCGCGGTGGGCGGAGGTTCCCCGCGCGGAGGGGCCGGGGTGAGCCCGGGGCGGAGGGGAGCGGAGCGGTCGTTGGGCTGCGGCTGCAGGCAGCGAGGAGGTGAGCGGGGAAAGCCCCGAGGAGGGCGGCGGGAGGCACGGAGCGGGGAGGGTGCGGTGCCGTGTGGGAGCCGGGCGGGCGGAGCTTCCTGGAGCCGGTCCGGGGGGGGCGCCGCGCCGCGCCGCTCCGGGGCGGGGGGGCGCCGAGCCGCTGAGCTCCGGGGCCGGGCGGCGGGGGGGGCGCCGCGCCGAGCCGCTGAGCTCCGGGGCCGGGCGGCGGGGGGGGCGCCGCGCCGAGCCGCTGAGCTCCGGGGCCGGGCGGCGGGGGGGGCGCCGCGCCGAGCCGCTCCGCTCCGGGGCCGGGCGGCGGGGGGGCGCCGCGCCGAGCCGCTGAGCTCCGGGGCCGCGCGGCGGGGGGGGCGCCGCGCCGAGCCGCTGAGCTCCGGGGCCGCGCGGCGGGGGGGGCGCCGCGCCGAGCCGCTCCGCTCCGGGGCCGCGCGGCGGGGGGGGCGCCGCGCCGAGCCGCTCCGCTCCGGGGCCGCGCGGCGGGGGGGGCGCCGCGCCGAGCCGCTCCGCTCCGGGGACGGGCGGTGGGGGGGCGCCGGGTCGGTGCCGGTGGGGGGGCGCCGGCCGGAGCCGGTGGCGGGGGCTGCCCGGAGCCGCGCTGGGGGCTCGGCGGGGCTTCCACGTGCGGCGGTGGCGTGGGGAACGGTGTCCCCGCAGGGTCCA